>NC_137520.1:12052711-12060211 GCF_041902795.1 Electrophorus electricus | reverse complement strand
AAAAATAACTTCGCTGTTTAGCTGAAATCCGCCTCATTAGAGGCAGGGCTTGTACCTGCTTCATCTCACGCTTGTACTGGGGTGTGTAATTCCTACAAACGAGTGTGTGCTCTGGGAGGACGCCCGAAGCTGAAGTCCTTCACGTGCCTTTGAACAGATACCCCCCCACCTGAGTGCGTGGAGGCCCGCACCCAGGGTCGTTCTTCACATACAGCCGTAGCGTAGCGTGCCGCCACGTACCTGGACAACAGGTAGCTGTTTCGCATCTCTTAGGCTTTCGTGTGCGTTCTCTCATTTACTCTGGATATGGTAGAGTGGACAGAGAACAAAGCGTTTCATAAGCATCTCACAGGCAGACCCCGGACGCCCGAGCTTTGCTTATTGTTCATTTGGATTGCTCTTTGTGGAGTCTGTGTAACGTTAAATATGAATGAGAATAGATTTCTAGTATGGCTGCGGTTCCTAGCATGAGAAGCAGACAGTGTGTGACAGCTGGGTGTAAGTTTTATGTAAGGGCAATGACCTGTGATGTCAGAGCTGAGAACACGGTGGGGACTGACGCATGCACACACACACCCGCGCACACACACACACACACACACACACACACACCCGCACACACACACACACACACACACATACACACACACACATACACTCATCAATTGACAGATGGAGGAGGAGCAGTCCCATCTTGCACATCAAACAGCTGCTCGCCTGCCCTGCCAACATCATTCACAATCACAGCTTCACACACAGACACACACACACACGCACACGCACACGCATACATACACACACACACACACACACACACACACACAATTGGTTGGTGAGTGTACACTCCAGCTTCATCTCTTCAGTCATAATGTGGACATCCAGACTGCACTCCAGTATCTAACTAGTCTTTGAACACAATTTGATTGATAGTTAACATCCTAAGCCCTTAAATGTCAGCCAGTCAAAACTGAATTTGAAGCTGTTAACTTGGAAGAGAGCAGGAAACCCCCAGAAAGACCAAGAAATGAATCACTGGTCAGTGGCAGTATGTTTCCAAACAATCCTCCACAGAAAACAAAAACAGGAAATGTGTCTACACCACATTCTACTACAATGCATGCTGATGTCAATCTCACAGCACTTAGTTTGGCTATTTCCAGTAAAACTAGCCCATCTCCCACAGATCCTCCACACACCTTTATTCTCAGCTCTGACACAACAGAGCTGATCCAGCTGGTCAGCCTCCTCACGCTCATTTGAGTGTGACAGTCAAATGTGAAAGATTACAACTCAAAGTAAATTCTTCAGGACGGCGGACTTCCAGGTGCACAGCTGGGCGCGCCTGCTCTGGAATATGAGCTTATCAGATTAGACTGAACCAGTCCATCTCCTATCCACCTCTCCCAGGCAGGGCTCTCAATCAATACAGAGCCACTGATCCGGGAAAGAGCCCAAAACTAAAACCTGGCAACTCAACTCGAGTGGAAAAGCTCTGCATCTGAAATGATTCCGGCATCGATGTTCCTTTGGAGTTACTGAAACTCGAGTGGTCAGACAAGAAGGAATTACGCTCTCTCACGTCACCGGTTAAATCGGTGTTTTAAGGCAGGTTAAGCTCACGCATGATTGAGCAGGATAAATAAGCATTGTTAAATATACATCCCCTCCGGCTGAAGCTTGTCTGGGCAGAGCCAGCGGGCTACGTGTGGCCCTGCAAGGCTTGGGTACACAAATGGCTATGAATAAATAAATGGTGAGTGAAGAGAGACGCAGCCCACGTAGATACAGTGAAAGAAGCTGCTTTAGCCTGCAGACATTTCTGACCATCCTGGTAGCTGTGAGGCAAAGAGAAGGAGAATGAGGAGCGGACTGAGTCCAACTACCCGTCTTCTATTACCCTGAAAGTCTCACATTTGTTGGCAGCTCTTTCTCTAAAAATTGAATTTTTGGAAGGAGTCTTAATGAAAGGTGGGTGTAGTGAGATATCAGTGATGCACCATGTTGCCTCGGAAATATGAGTGCATGAATATTTTTTTTTTTAAGTCTTCAGCACCACGGACAGCTCTAGCTGCTAAGCACCCTGCCATCAAACTCAATCAAGTCTCACTGGGTGTAAGGGAGCAAAAGGAGGCGTTCATGTCTCTTGATGAGTAAGCCTACATGTTTTAATGATCTCAAGAAGCACAGAATCCAGCAGGTGCTTTACCCAAGCATACAGAAGTCTGGAGGAAGCCGCGATCTCTGTTGTTGGTATGAGTCAAGGAGAAAGAGATAGACAGAGAGAGAGAGAGAGAGAGAGAGCGAGAGAGAGAGCTTTGTAAAAGCATGATTAATCAGCACACTCTCTGGGCTTATGAGTCATTTCATTATCTAATACAGTGTGGCTTTCCTCTCCTCTCTCCTCTACACACACACACACACACACACACACAATAGAGAGGCTCCAGTGCAGGCTATTGACCCTCACCGAGGCTCTGGCAGCCAGTAGAACAAATGAGGTGGCATCTGTAGCACAGCTGTATTAATATCATAATTATCCCCAAGTCTCTGGCCACTGCTGCTACACCTCAGCTCTCGGACGGAGAATCTGACGGAGAAGGAGAGCGAAGGAATTACATTCGATTAGCGCCAAGCAGGAGACGCGGAGTGATCGAGTCAGGTGAGAGGGAATGCCCTACCCCACCGCGTGTGCGCACGTGTGGGTGTGGCTTGGTCACAGAGGCAAGAAGGTGGAGAAAAGCGGCATGCGTCTGTTAAGCGGCTGTGCGTTCAGCACTGACGCATCCCAGAAGCCCCGGACCAGCACGTCCGGCGCACTGCCGTGAGCCCGTCAGTACAGCTGAGAATCGGCGTGAGAGACGGGATGCCATCTGAAGGAAGAGGAAAGGCGTGGAGAGATTCTTCTCAGGCCCCTTCCTCAGTACCTGCTCCCCTTCCACTCCAACTGTGCGGATGTTCCTCAGCAAGGCAGATCCAGTCGGGATGAAGAGACAGCTCTCTTCCACCACCCAGCTACCCTTCCCCTCGCCCCTCCTCCACCCACCCAACCCTTCTCCACTAGCCTGTCTTCACAGACTCTTGGCTCCCTAAAGACCACCTGCTCCCGCTGTAGTTCGGCTGAGGACAAACCTGTGAGACCAGTCCTGTATGAAGACAGGAGAGACAGGACAGCCAGGTCCAACCTACCTCACGGCGCACTGGGTCTCCCTGCCCCTGTCAAACAAAGCGTATTATTCCACTACTGTCACATGTAGCATACACAGCTGACTCCTTATTCAACTGGAATAATACTCAACTGGAACAAGGTGATTAAAGCAAACAGGTCTCATTGCCAGTTCTGCTGTATTCTGGGTATAATCTAAACATGGAAATGAAACAGTTCAGACAATAAGAAGTGCAGGATTTGAATCCCTTTTCCGCAGTGCAGCAGGGTGTTTGCCAGACGGTGTTGGGTTAAGTATAACTGCTCCTCGCTCTCCTGCCACAGTGACTTCCCAATCAAAGTTAGTGCAGAGAAGCGTTGTTGTTTACCACAAAGCAGCATGCTGTGCTTCAGTGAGCTACACAACTTCTGGAAGCACAAAAGTAAAACTCTCCCAAACCAAGCTGGAAGCCTGCGAAAGTTCGAACAGCGTGAGGAGATAAAGCAATGCAAAAAAAAAAAAATAAAGTGTGAATAAAGTATGGCCACAGCAGCTGAGTGTCTGTGTGTATGTGTGTGTGGTGTGTGTGTATAGGGGGATGAGCCTGCCTCCATCCCTGGTTTTTTCCCCACACAGGGCTGCAGTGTTACAGGACTGGAGTTGATCACTGGGGCCATGAATTTACTGCTAATCGCTGTTTAGTTATTCATTAAGCCTACACAAGTCCTGAAGCACAATGACTTTAGGAGAAAATAACCACGGCTTCCTGTAACAGATGTCACGTACAGAGATCAGAGACGAGAGGGCATATCACCCCTCCCCCATTCACAACACCGCCCACACACATGAAGCAGAAAACTCCTGAACAAAATACAAAAGTTGATCAAACACCTGGATAAACTAGGCAGTCAACAGTCTACACATAACTGCAGACTTTAACTATAGGCTGTGTACAACAGCTGAGAACTGGGTCTCCTGTCTGTCTGTGGCACAGCCCAACGGTTATGCAACACACACATTCACCGCTACAGTAAATGTGCGAAGCAGGAAGGCTGATGCAAAAGAATGCACCACAGGAAGGTTACAGAAGGCCAGACTGACAGACGAATCTGATAAGAATCCCAAAAACCAAGAGCAGCGTTATAGAACAGAAAACCTTCTCTCCTGCTCAGATGGAAACAAGCAGAGACATATAGATAAAGCACACACACACAGAGCCTTACGCTGACACACACACACACACACACACCTGCACAAGTCAACAGGAGAAGCTAGTGAAGATTTTACCTGCAGCAGCCAGTAACACCTGCGGTGGAAGGTGGGGATGATGGAGGAGTGCACATAACAGCCGTAGAGACACTGGGGAAAGAGATCACATACACACACACACACACACACGCACGCACACACACACACACACACACATACACACACGAGAGAGAGAGAGAGAGAGAGAGAGAGAGAGAGAGAGAGAGAGAGAGACGGTCAGTACAGGGCACAATATCCAATCTAATCACTTTTCCCACCGAGTTCTGATCACATGAACCCAGGGGAGCAAACAAGGCTGAGACAGCAGAGGTCACTGAGGTTTTTTTTAAAGGTCACCAGGGTTAAGTATGAATCTGCTTCTCGTGCACACACAGGGGCCGTTCGCATTACTGCGTGAGGAGGCAGGGCACTTCTCTGGCCTGGCTGGTGCAGAGAACAGTTGCAGAGCGACGTGTCTGCTGCTGGGTTTGTAAATAGTCACGGCTGTGTAAGCAGCAGATGGATACAGGAAACACACTTGTGGGCCAGCATTCTGATTGGCTGCAGTAGCCTTCTATGTTTCTCATATGCTGTTTGTGACTGCTTAAGCCAAAGGAGCTTTGGCCTTTCAGGAAAAATCAAATCTCCAATTCTGTGGTTACAACCTCTGCGAATTCACACAGGGAATAACTATTTATCCGAGGAGTGGAGGAAAACCAAGCTGTCTAAGTACAAGATGTACCACCTTACAGGTACATGCATGCGCGCACACACACACACACGCACACGCACACACACACGTATGCAGATATACTTCAATATTAAACAGTATTTTAACAGTTGTGCCGCTACCAGCTCACAGGGAAGCTGAATATACATTCTAAGTTCGTCTTGTTTAACTAAAGAGACGTTAAAAGCACAGCCAGCACAGTGTATGTGAATAAACAGTCATTTGCCAGCAACAAACAGCCTTGATTAATTATACCAACGTACCCAAGCACAGCACGCCAGCCAGAGCTGGTAAGACAATGCTTGGCCAGATTAAGACCATAGGCACATTCGAAGTGCTTTTTATTGTGCTCTTCATCTCTCTCTCTCTCTCTCTCTCTCTCTCTCTCTCTCTCTCTCTCTCTCTCTCTCTCATCTTTAAACAAACAAATGATTGTGTTGGAGTGTGGGTCTACGGAGCGACTGGCAGTAAGGTTACAGACAATGCATCTCCGTAGGAGCTCGCAGACGAGAGGAAAGCTTGTTCTGGTCTCCACGGGCTGCGGAGCAAAGCCTGGAACCTGGACCTCTCCTCCACCTGCTCTGCTCAGCTGGCACTGGTGACCCCTGACCCCTTCAGACGAACCCGTGTGACAGAGAACAGCGGCCTGCACGTGGGCGACTGCTGCCTGTGCTCGGCATACCTGTGGGGCGTTTTGCTGGCGCTGTGAAGTCCCGATTCGGAGAATTGACAGGTAAGGAGGGAAGGCAAGCTGCTTTCACCCACGGCGGGGACCGGAGTTGGGAACACATCAGCCCCAGGCACCCTCCGTTTACCCAATTTAAGAAAATACGTAAAGTGTTCCGCAGACACCCGCGTGAAAAACTCAGGCAGGGGCAGACTGGTGAACCTGTCACTCCTGATACCGCAGTCGCGATAAGCCTGGCACGCGCGCTGTCCAAACACTGCCAACACAAACTTACGGCACGCACTGTAACGAGGAGCCTTATTTCACGCTGCTGTTTCCAGAGGAATAAACTGCATGCAATACAACACGTGAGAAACTTTGTACGGGCACAAAGGGCATGCAAATGAAAACACAGACAAAGGCAGCACATAGCTGTGGAGCTTATCAGTAATTCAATATGCATATCACTCAGCTGCTTTCTGATGCTCTCGCAAAGCTGCATGGCAATGTGACAAACCGACAACGACAGAGGCCATTATTTGCTGTCTGTGGGCTGTGACAAATGACAGCACATCAAATGGTGAGCAATTAAAGTGTAATTATATTCGCACTATAATACGGGCTTTTTCTCCACCGCCCAATCTGACTTCCCGATCTCATCACAAGGCTCACCAGCGACACAACGGGCGAGCGTGTCAGCCGCAGCAACGCACGCCGCATTGCTAACGCGCTAACGACGTGCTGCGGATGAGACGGAGGGGAGGCGACTGAGGCGGCCCCGCCCACAAGACGCTAGCGGCTTATCCGGGCAGCAGGCGGAGGTGGTGAGCCTTGTAGCTGTCAAGG
Organism: Electrophorus electricus; assembly: GCF_041902795.1. Classification (NCBI taxonomy): domain Eukaryota; kingdom Metazoa; phylum Chordata; class Actinopteri; order Gymnotiformes; family Gymnotidae; genus Electrophorus; species Electrophorus electricus. The sequence continues at coordinate 12,053,577 of NC_137520.1, read as the reverse complement.
CTCGGGGAACGCGGCGCACCAAGGGTCCGGCGGGATGGGCGGGCTGGGTCATAACACTTCAAAGAGGCACGGTCAGCTGCGGGACGGAGCAGCGCGCGTCGGGTAGAGGCGTGCCGGTCTGGGCGGCGAGCCGCCCTGCCGAGCCATCCATCAACGCAGACAGCCGGCGACGGAGAAGCAACCAACCTGCCCGAGATGGGAAATTCTCTCATTAGGCCATAATGATGTGTGAAGGCATTCTTAATCAGATGCTGGCACGTTATTTATGTTGCCAATTTGCAGATTTTGCTCGCATGACTGTCAGAGCTAGCTTGCGTGCAGATTTCTGTTTGTATATTTGTGTGCATGTGTGTACGTGTGTGTGGAAGTTACGCAGATGAGATTCAGGCCTCTGCGTTCTTGCTCCCAGCTGCACTGAGGAACATGTTAACCTTGGTACTTGTAACAATGCAGCAGACAATGAATCCAACAGGAAATACTCAATCATACAATTTGAAAAAAATCACTGGAGGCAAATTGATGAATTACCTCCCAGACTGATAAAGTGAGGAGAGAGCTTGTAGATAATCAAGACGAATCTATTACCGATCAGTCGGACGAGCACATTTTTCATTTCTTCTCAATCTTCCACCAGCTCGACACGCCCCGTCCTCCGCTAGCCTGCGGCGGCACGGCATCAATATGTAGGTCTGACCGAGGGGCCCTCGGTCGGCACAGGAGCCGGGTGCGACCTGTCCTTCGTCCACTGTGCCTGGACCCACGCGGTGCTCTGCAGCTGGGGGGGTTTGGGGTGGAGGGGGTGCTTGCCTGATTATGAACAGAACTCGCGACTGCTACTGAACTAAGGGATCAAAGGCAGCGCATTC
>NC_137520.1:12032711-12047711 GCF_041902795.1 Electrophorus electricus | reverse complement strand
CCGAGAGGTCGTGCGCTGCAGTAGGCTTAGCTGCGTGGACCCATCAGGTCTAGGCCCACAGCACACCCGTATTGTAAGACCTGCCACATGGCTTGCTAGTGGGTGAATGTCTGAAAATATAACTGCAGTAGCTCCGTGGACGTAAATGCTGAGGTCTCTGTTCACTGAGGGCATCTACACGGCACCTTGTTAGCACTGGCTGGCATTCGCAATTAAATTTCACTTGAGTCTCACAATGATGAGAACCCAGCCAGGCCAGAAAGAGCCCTGCAGAAACCTTGGAGAAAGGGCCTAGTTTATCGAGCAGCCTTGATACTCGAAGGATGTTAAAGTTGACAAGTGACTGCGCTGAAAGATGCCATGGGTATGCCAGAGTAACGAACAGAATAATTCAGCATTTATGTGAATTCAGCAATTAGTGTGGTGAGCTTTCAGTTTTTATTGTGGCAAATGTGAAATATTGCATTTGAAAAATAATTAAAAAAAGACAACGAGTGGGAAAAGTGGACTAGTTATATAAATCTTTTGGTACTCTTTGCAAGGTTGTATGTGTTAATCTTTTCATTTGCAACTGAGCAAAGGAAAATGCACCATTTTCAAACCTGTCACTCAGTAATTGACTTATTTTGTGCAGAGCAGTTGGAACCGGACATGACAGGCAGACTTCAGGTTATTCAGTTAGTACCACTGGACTGTATTTTTAATAGTTATGGACATACTGGCACCTGAAATTATGCAATGAAATGGTCAACTGACCTTGAAAAATCAGGTTAGCTAAGGTTATATCCCAGTGTCAAAAAACAAACAAAATGGCAAAAATAAAACCAGACAGACAGACAGACAGACAGACAGACAGACAGAGTGCCGGTCACCCTTATTTCATGCAGGGTCCTGCTAAAAATAAGGTGAGTTTATCAGTGTAATAAATGATCGTCACAGTGTGTAACGGTTGATGATGACAGTTTCAAAGCTATGCTGCGTTTCGTTTAGTGTTTTTCCAGATGTAGCTTGCAGGTGTTAGCACCAACGACTGCACTGCCTGTTTTCAAAACATCCAAGTCTGTGAGAGGACTTCAGCGCCGGGTGCCTTGGAGTCCACACTCCAACAAATTTGGGCTGCCTGGGTCCAGTGACGCAACGGAAAACTCAAGATCTGCAGTGTGTCGCACAGACACGACACCAGAGGAACATCTCTGCACGTCCTGCACACTCTCTCTCCCTCCATCTCTCTGTCTCTCTCCCTCCATCTCTCTCTCTCTCCCTCCATCTCTCTCTCTCTCCCTCCATCTCTCTCTCTCTCTCCCTCTCTCCCTCCATCTCTCTCTCTCTCTCCCTCCATCTCTCTCTCTCTCTCCCTCCATCTCTCTCTCTCCCTCCATCTCTCTGTCTCTCTCCCTCCATCTCTCTCTCTCTCCCTCCATCTCTCTCTCTCTCCCTCCATCTCTCTCTCTCCCTCCATCTCTCTCTCTCTCTCCCTCCATCTCTCTCTCTCTCCCTCCATCTCTCTCTCTCTCCCTCTCTCCCTCCATCTCTCTCCATCTCTCTCTCTCTCTCCCTCCATCTCTCTCTCTCTCCCTCCATCTCTCTCTCTCTCCCTCCATCTCTCTCTCTCTCTTTGACACCAGCAACGAGCAGCTCCTTCTGCTTCATCGCTCGTTAAGGGGGGGGGGGTTGGAGGAAGTGGGGGTGGGGGGGCGCAGGCGGTTGACAGAAGGGAGGGCGAATGAGAAGTGACACTTTAATTCAGGGGCCCTCATCTGCCTGACTTATTATGAGATGTTTGTAAGCTGGCTTGTTGGAGTATCTGCTCTGGCCCCAAGCCTGATCCCATCTGACAGGCTGAAAGCTCCAGGCTGCCCTTATCTATGACGCGCAGCAGGTCCCACGTCAGAGCCTCACAGGTCATGCCTCCCTTCTCTGGTTTCAGCTGTCCGCCTCGGCGTGGCCACTCGCGAACTCTTTAGCCAGCGCTCTATCTGACTGCCTGCCCGTGCTTTACAACGGACTCCGTGTCGAACAAGAACTGTGTGGTCTGTTGGCACCGAACGGGGCAGAGCTGTGTCGGCGGAAACGCTACGACGCTTGGGTTTTGATCAGATACAAAGTGGGAGCAGTTTCGTAAGAGAAGGATGGGGGAGGGGGGGTGAGAGAAAGAGAAATGATAAAGAAAGAGAGAAAGAGAAAGAGAGAGAGAGAGAGAAGAGGAAGGAACAACTGAGGTGGAAAGACAGAGTTATGTGGCATTCAGTATCACCAGAGGTCAATATACTACCTAGTTAATGTCCTTCAATTACAGATATTACCCTCCCTTGTAATGTCCATGCTTTGGAGCAATATGGAGCCCCTCAGTCTACATGTGACATGTGATGATATGATATGATGGACTCCAGGTGTTAGTTATCTGCCCTCTCTGGGAAAATGCTGCGTTTTTATTTGACATTAGGAATGCGCTTTCTGTTCCTGAATCAGCTGCTGTGTCAAGGTGAGAGGCCCTGTCTCGGGGGGGATACACACCACTGGTCGTGTGCTCCCTCTCTTCTGGAGCGCTTCAGCTCTGCTGCGTGATTTATATACCACGCATGTCATTAATTTTGCAGCCACGCACACCCCCGCCGAATAACTGATCTCAATGCCACGGTGACTAGATTTGTCAAAACAACGACACACACCACTCCCTAATCCAGAGGTATGAAAGAAAACGAAAGAAAGAATTTCTCACAAATTTGACTTCAAAGTGTGGGAAAAAAGAAAGAACGTATGATGATTCGGTGTGTGTGTGGGCCTAACCACGCAGACCCGCTCAGCACGAGAGGGAGAGGTTGAGCAGACCTTTTTGGTTTGTTTGTTTGTGCATTTGTGAGGTGTTGCCGATTCCTGCCTGAACTGCCGAGCATTTCTCAAAACGCACATATGGAGACGTGACACAGCCACTCAAATCCTGAGCTGTGAAGAGAGAAGTTCTGGCCGCTCTGCTCCGCTCCGCGTTGCCGGCCGCCGCCAAAGGGGTGTCAGAGCTGTAAAAAACGCGCAGCTGAGTGGCTTTGGCCTCACTTTTGGCTGGTGTCATTGCACAATGAATGTCATGTTCACCTATTAGTCACCTATTATTAAAAAACAAGAGCTCTCGGGTACAGCATACAAATAAGAGCTAAAGAGAGATGCTCAGTCTGCTGGTAACGAAAGTGCAGGGCTTCCAAGCTGAAGCCAACCTCCCAGTCTAACAGCATACTGGGTTTTCATACATACACGAAGGGCTGGCAAATGGAAACCAAATTTCCAGCAACATATAATAGCAGAGTGTACCCTGGCAGAGGCCAGGAGCCGTGAGAAATTCTGTGCTGGTAAATGATGTCCCCTTTGCAGTGATGCAATACCCAGGGCTGAGATTCAGGCAGTAGTAGGCAGGTCTCCTGTCCCTTTCTCAATGCTCTCGATGGCCCTGCACCAATTTTCCTGGCCCTGTGTGTCCCAGAGCAGGGCATGTCCGTGCCTGGCCCATTCCCATAAAGGAGCCTGGGGGGAAGAATGAGTCTGTGGTGCCCTCTCTCTCTCTCTCTCTCTCTCTCTCTCTCTCTCTCTCTCTCTCTCTCTCTCTCTCTCTCTCTCTCTCTCTCTCTCTCTCTCTCTCTCTCTCTCTCCCTCCCCCTCTTTGGCTCTCTGGGCTTCCTCGCCCAGGCAGGGCTGCCGGTTGCATTAGTGTCTTCTTCACCCGCGGGGTCACGGAGGCAGCCAGTGGATGGTGAAATGACCCCTGGCAGCAGTTGCTTCCTGAAGGGCCAGGCTCTGTGCTAATGACCCTGCACTGGGCCTCCGAGAGGGTGTGCCAAGGCGTGGCGCCGGAGGAGCAGAGGCTGGTCAGAGGAGCGAACGCCGCTGACACAACTCCCGCAGAGGAGCAACAAGCTGAGGGCAACTCCGTGGGAAAGAGCAGCAAGTCTGGACGAGTTAATTCAACACTGAGGATTTTGACGAGTGGAGCATTCTGTGATCAGGATGGGGTGTCTGAAAACACAAGACTTTCAGGATCAAAACCACAAAGCACAGAGTACCTTACATTCTAAATGAACGTGTTCCATCAACTAATTTGGACGCAATTCATCGCAAAAAACTTACACCGTATGTCCCAGCACGTCGGGCAGGAACCAAACAAGTTTACTTGTTTATAGTAATGAACCTAAGTGCTGAAAACAGTCCTGGTTGATAAACAAGGTCAACTGGATAGTGTTTTCCCAGAGGTGTCGAGTAGAAAAAAAAAGGGAGAAACGCTGAGAGAGGCTGAGGAAAAGAGACAGAGAAAAAGAGGCAGAGGAGAGCGAGAGAGAGAGAGAGGCCAAGGGAATGATGTTCTCTCCCATCACTGGAATGCTGGAATGCTCTCCTCTATATCTGTCCCACAGGAGCAGAGCCTTCCAGCATCATTAATATCCACCCACCAGCGAATCTAACTAGCTGTCCTCTCACTGTGATGCACACACAAGTCCAAACATATGGGCACAAACACACACCCACACACACACACACACACACAAACACACACACACGGGTGCGTTCGCTCCTTTGGACGCTCATCTAAGTCACAGGAGTGTGTGGCGAGCGCTCCGTCGCTGGGTGCCTTTGCTTCAAGGCCCTCCGTGACGGAGTCGGCAGGAGGCCTCAGACAGGACAGGCTGTGTCGGAGCTGACCCCCTGCCCCCAGCACTCATTATGGGGGCTGTTTGTTTGGGGAGCTGGCTATGTGCTCCGGCACCACTGACAGTCAGTAGAATGCCTCACCATGGGGGCTGCTGCCTCCGTTCGCGCCTGTGTGTGTGTGTGTGCGTGTGTGGGGGGATGTGTGTGTGTGTGTGTGCTCATCCGCCTCACCCATCAGTGCGTCTGTCTGCCAATGCTATCCTGTCCTCCCTTACCCTGTGGGAGCCCCTTTAACGTTCTGCCAACAGTGGGCAGGGGGCCCATTACACACAGGAGGCTGTCCACGCTAATGCCCGCTTGAAATGTCACTCTTTACCATCTCAGCATTTCTTTAGCTTTAGTTAGCACTTCTATTTATGCCATTTTGGCCGTGGTCGAAGAGAAATGCTGGGTAGGGGAGCCGGGGCCGGTGTAGACAGCACAGGACATTCACGGGGCACATAAATAAAACTACCTGACACCAGGGATGGAAAACAGACAGAATCGAAAAACAGGAAAAAAAGCAACAAAACAAATGCCTTCTTCAAACAGCTTAAATGCATTAAATATAGTTATGTGTAAACATAAACATAAATAGACACAGAGGTCGGCAAAGGGCAATATCTGCGCCAACGGACAGGAGCTGTGATGGCTCGCGCGAGACTGGAGTAGCAGATTGAATTTCATGTTCCTGGAAATGGAGTTTGAGGTGCGAGCCATTTATTCACACAAAGCCTTATTTTCTCTCGGCACCAATCAAACGCGGACGTGAAGTGTGAGCTCTTGATGAAACTAGGACCGGAGCTTGAACCTATTATTTCATTTTTTATTATAAACGGAAAACCACTGATCAGGCAGACAAGTCTGACGGGTTCGTGGCGGAGGCGCGGAGCTGGCTGTCCTCTCCGTGCTATTCTTAGTGGTACTACGAGAGCAGAGGAGTGTGACGAAGCCAAGGCAGCCTATCTCGGGGTCGGCACGAGGTCGGCGCCAGCCAGAGCGCTTCTGACGACAGATGTCAGTCCGGAACAAGAGCTGCGAAAGCAGTGCACGTGGTGACATGAAAGGACGAAGGAGAGCGACGAAAGCGAGCCCTGATTACGAGTGTGGGCGCGCGGGTACGCTAACTGGCACGCGCTTTACGGGGTGGGGGGGTCAGGATCGCGGGGAGCACATCCGGAGGCGAGGGCGTTTTGTCGTAGAACACGGCGCAGGCTCGGCCGCCGCAGGTGGGCGATAAAGACTAATTGCGTAATTACTCCCAACGTGTTTATAAACAGAGCAGAGCGGATCGGCGCAGAGCTGTTGGTGTGCTCCCTCTTAGCTGCAGACAGCTACCGCGCTGCCGTCACCCTCGGCAACCAGCTCTGCAGCGCGAAGTGACGGGTAAACCAGGGCCCTCCTCCCAGCAAAATGAACTGATACAGCTGCACTTACTTGCATTTAGCACTTTTAGGCTAAAAGAGCTCGACTGGACGGGTTTACCTACATGTATCTGATGCAGTCATGGACATGCAGCTACCTCAGATGAACTGAACTGGACAGGAGCGCTTAAAAAGGCGCAGCAGACTGCGGGGTCCCCCGGCTCCTCATTTAAAGTGTGATCTGTCTTATTTCTGGGCCCCGTGTGTGGTTTCTGTACCATGTTTCTTTTTGTGTGTGTGTGTGTGTGTGTGTGTGTGTGAACATGGCGCAGGTGACCTGTGAAAAGGGAGCTCAGCCACTGCCTGCACTGTGACTGAGGGTGATAATTAAACGTCATATAAAAGGCAGGCAGTGCTGTATGAACAGCACAGTGGGAAACAATGAGAGAAGGAGGGACAAAAGAAGAAAAAGGGGAGGGGTTGGGGGGGCGGGCCCAACCCGCAATGGGAGGGGCTGCGGGCGGGGCCAAGCTCAGCGGGGGCGGGGGGCGAGAACCAGGGATAATTACTGCTAATAAAAGCTAATGAAATTTATCCCTCTTGTCAGGTGTGAGATGATGGGATTATGGGCCAGTGGGCTGGTGGGAAATTGGCAAGTGATCCGTTAATCCAGCCATCCTTCTGATTTGTGGATGAGCGCAGGAGAGCTGTGAGTGGAGTGGAAAGTGAAGGAAGACCGAGTGGGTAGCTGGCGATAAACGGAGCACATGTCTGCAGTGGGAACGGGCAGGACTGGTGGGGCGTTGTTAAAGGCAGCATGGAGCTGCTCGCAGTCCGAGTGGAGGAGCACCAACCTCCTACAGACTGCCTCCACCCGCCTCCACGCGTAACAAAGCTCAGCAGGTGGACTGGGGCAGCCTGCTTCTCTCTCTCTCGCTCTCCCTCGCTCTCTCTCGCTCTCTTCCTCCGGTGTTGCTCAAAGAAAACGCAAGCTCTGCTTGCCGTGATCCTTGCCATTTTCTCAGCATATCAGCTATAGTGTCGTTTTTTTAAGCAGTCTATGTGTGTGTGTGTGTGTGTGTGTGTGTGTGAGTCTGGAGTAGATCAGGAGAGCAGCAGAGCTCCAGGTATTAACCAGAAAGACCTGTTTGTTCTTGCTTGTCCTCTATAGCCTCTCTCTCTCTCTCTCTCTCTCTCTCTCTCTCTCTCTCTCTCTCTCTCTCTCTCTCTCTAACCCACGGACCATCTACTCTTTCCATCTCACTGCAGCAGCTGTCCTCTCAGCAGATGAGATCAGTGCGCGGTGCCAGAGGTGAGCAGTTGGGGATGTGGGCTCTCGGGTTGTAGGGGGGCCGGGGAGAAGCTCGAGCACGAGCACAGAAGAAGCGGTTTAGAAGAACACTGAGCAGCCAACACGTACACAAAAGCAAGCCATGAGAAAGCCGCACAAGGGGAAGAAACTTCACCGGGAACATAAACCATATGATGGAATCTGTGGAGGATTTAACACAGCACTATACCAGAAGCCATTATTCAATAAGGCCTGTGTGTTGTGTGTTTTAGAAGTACGTGTAAAGGTCTTTATTGGGTGAAAGGCCTCTCACTCTCTCTGTATATGCCTGTGTGTGTGTGTGTGTGTGTGTGTGTGTAGATGTGGGCAGGCTTTGGATTTATGGGGCTTTGTTCAATGCTCTGGGCATAGCATAACATTGCAATATCAATGTAAATGAGCAGAGAACACACATACAAACATACACACATGCATGTGTACATACACATACACACATTTCCACCCACACATTTTACAGATATTCCTGATACGAAGGGAAATCTAAAAACAATCTTTTTTTTAGAAATGTAGTTTTTAGGCGGCCTATCTAACCTAATCAGCTTGTGAGTTCTAGACATTCTGCAGCATTTGAGCATTAATTCTGAAGACACAGTAATTAACGTCATTTCTACATTTGTTTTCCTCACATCTTTTTAAAGATGGTATCAGACCGGCATTTGGGGCACTGGATGGACAGACAGAGAGGCAGGTAGACAGGCAGACAGGTAGGCAGACAGGTAGGCAGACAGGCAGGCGGAAGCACAGAAACGAGAAAAAACCATGAGTTCAAACAAAGACACAAGTCCCTCTGAATCTAATGTGTCTCTTTCATTCTCTCTCAAACACACACGCACAACCTGCTAGTCCAAGTTCAAAGCTCTCGTTGGTCTAATTTTGTGGCTCTCTTGAATATTCCCCTAGTCGATCAGCATTCCCACCTCTCGGAGCAGCTCCAGCTCCAGCAGTAGCGTGGCGAGGGAGATCCCAGCCTGCCCAGGTGAGCGCTGCCATTTAGCGTCCGACAGCCTCTCCCAGGACCGATCTTCTCCACCCGAAGCCCATTTAGCGCCGCGGCTAAACGGGAGGTGGCTAAGGAGCTGCCTCCACCCTCCCACACTCATTAAGACCCCCTCGCTCACTCTCCAAATCAGGTTCCAGGGCCGGCTGGGGCGCGGGGGGGGGGGGGGGGGGGGGGGGCTTTATTGCTCTTTAATCAGGTTGGGCAGGGTCCGGGGATGAGCCATGCTGCCTGCGCAGAGCTCGGAGTAGGTCCTGCAGGGCATGTCCACAGTCCCTCTCCCCCCTAATGTTTCACTTAATGAGCCAATTAGTTTACAATAGTGTGGCAGGCATCTTAAATGCTTGTTTACTGCCAATTAATTATTAATTTCTTATGCAAAGGTATGAATAGAATAAAAAGAGAAGCGGAAGCCATTAGCCCCCCATAGCGCCTGCTTATTAGAACTGAGCATTTCTTAATCTGATGGTGGGTGGAGGATAATTGTTGGATGAAGATATTATAGTTCAGCAATGTAGGACTTGGAAATTTAAATAGCCAGTAACAATGATGGGCCTTTGAAGTGAGCAATCACTTTAGCAACAAAGGCCAAGGAGCCTGGACAGAGTGGGGAATTTTCTCTCTCTCTTTTCATCTCTCTCTCTCTCTCTCTCTCTCTCTCTCTCTCTTTCACACACACACACGCACACACACACACATCAGAGATGGAGTATGCAAATTGCCCCAGCAGCCTCCGTGTTCATTTTAATGCACTTCTGAATAATTTACAGCAGGTTGTTTGCAGCGTCCAGGCGCTCGCTCCGGCTCGTGGCTCAACGGAAAGGTGGACGGAAAAGAACAAAGGGAGAGAATGCGATAAACGCTACAGTGTGCTCGATCAGTGGACACTGCGCACGTGCACGACTTCCGCAGAACAAATCCCACTCCAGGGACTGGAGTCGCTCTCCATGGGCCATACCGCTGGCCTGGGGTCAGTTCTAGCTCAGCGCTCAGAATTCACGGGATGAACCTGTGAATTCCATATTAAAAAAAAACAACCTTCCCATAAAGGGCATATCCATTACAAATTCAGCCTGAGAGATTGGGTGAGCAAATACGCATGTGGACACTGCTGCCTACGGCTAGCCGCTGCCGGAGTGTGTGTGTGTGTGTGTGTGTGTGTGTGTGTGTGGGGGGGGGGGGGGGGGGGTTGCATGGCAAAAGAGAAAATGAAAGGAATGACGATGGCAGTGAAACCTCGTGGCCACACCGATGCAAAGTAACAAAACGGAATGCAGAAGTGGAAGCTAGTCAGAGTCCTGCTGAGCACATTATCCTAGGCTGCTGAGTGGTGAGCCAGGCTGAGAGCGCACACACACACACACACACACACTCACACTCGCACACGCACACACACACACACACACACACACACACACACACAGGCTGTGTGAACTGTGCAGAAAGGTCTGTGATGTCTGCTACTCTGTTTGCAGAGTGTGAGCAGTGTAACAGGCGTTATGCTGAGGGCCTGACAAATAATTCATATACACATACCCAAATCCACACACTAGACCCACGTACATACACCGACACACAGGATCCTGAGCTGGTGTCAGAAACGACCTGCAATCGATTTCAGATTCTCTTTTTTAAAAGCACTTGTGACATGGCCACTATTAACAAGAGAGTATGCAGAGACACGCATCATTTTCTAGGCAGAGACACACACACGCACACAGAAAGAGAGAGAGAGAGCTAGACATCTTCCTGAAAAACTCATCCCGGCTCCAGCATTCCACAGCACACTAGAAAAAGACTTTGCTTGTGACCTGATGAAAATTCACTGCAGGTGATTCTGGGAAAATTTCCAAGGGGAGGGGGGTGGTGTACGCACACACACACACACACACACACACACACACACAGACACACACACACACACACACACACACACACACACACACACACACACACACACACACACACTCACACTCACACACACACACACACACACACACACACACACACACACTCACACACACACACACACAGACCTTTATACAAACATACTCTCATGATTGTTATTGTCTTGTGTCCTGTGCATTACAAAGGTTATGAGCTACTGAGTGAAAGTCACCGAGGAGCGTGTGTTCCACTTCACGGTGTCGAAATGACTGTAAGGGCAGAAATCTGAACCACATACCCCACTGAGGGCTTCAGCTGAGCGGTTCTGCCCCTCCCTCTACTTTGCTACTGTTCCACTGATGTAAAGGCACATCAGATGATGACACAACGTAGCTCCAACTCCCAGCTACAGTAGCACCCCTCCTACGGCCTCTCTCGGCAGCTTCCTGGACTGTTTGGCTGCTCCTGTCAAGGCCGGGCACTTTCCCGAACAGGTCGGTCTGCCTGACACGTTCCTCATGCCCAAGGCGCCGTGTCAGCACGCGGGCTGACGTCGTCACCCGCTGACGTTATCGAGGGCTGGCACCTGAGCCACTGGCCCCGAACACTGCGCTGACGTCAAGCAGCGGATACAATCCCCCACGCCCACCCCCAAACGCAGGCGCACCTATGAGAACAGCCTGTCTGGAACACACAGCACACTCTGCCAAGATCCGGGTCATCCCCCAGAGCTCTGTCTCTCTCTCTCTCTCTCTCTCATCCACTTCCATCCATTCTCTTTTCCTCTCCCCACTCTCAATCCTCTTCTCCTTTGCCATACCCAGGGCTCTTGTTCTTTTATAGCAAATTGAACCTTTCACTCTGAAAGAAATAATTACTCTCCAGAGGGACGGGGACTGCCACGGAATGCTGATATGACACACAATGTCACCTTGCCACTCAAGAACACCAAGCTGAGCACACAGCGAGTCCGGCTAGAGGCAAAAGAGAGATGACAGTGAGAAAGTGGGAGAGAGAGAGACAGAAACAGGGAGAGAGCATACAGTTGTGATAAGTGACAGAGAATACATTGAGGACATGCAGTAGAGGTGATAAGAGAGCAGGCTGTGAGTGTGAATGTGTGTGTGTGTGTGTGTATGCACGTGTGTAAGGCAGAGAGAGGATGAGGAAGGCTGGTCTGTGGAGGTCACCTTTATGATGGCTCAGTCTCAGTTTCGCTGCTGAAGCAGACAAGCGAAGGAGCATCATTATGGGATGGGCTTTTAGCACACAGCCTGCCCTGCCTTGTGTGTGTGTGTGTGTGTGTGTGTGCAAAGGGTTGTGTGTGTGTGTGTGTGCAAAAATTTGGTTGTGTTTCGGATGTGTATGGTTGGGAGCTGTACAGTTATAGGATGAGCTCTCAGTCAGAAGTGTCAGAGGCAGAATTAAGCAAATATAATCACATATGTGTGCACACGCATGCATGCACACACACACACACACACACACACACACACACACACACACACACACACACACAGCACAGCAGAGAAGTGCTACTAGGCTAGGAGCAATGTCTTCATTTCACTCAGACGGGGCTGGAGCATACAGGGCTGTGGGCAGCTATAACTGCTTCTCACACACACACACACACACACGCACACACACGCGCACACACACGCGCACACACACGCACACACGCGCACACACACACACACACACACACACACACGCACACACAGGGGATGAACATAAACAGAATTCTGTTTCTAATCCACAAGGTTGCATGCAGACACAAGCGTACTCATGCACACTGTAGCATGTCTCTGCCGTGGCTTGGGAAATGAAAGCTATTTTTAATATCTGCATGGGTGCCTTAAGAATAATGTTCAAATGTTCTTCAAGGTCACAACTCATTTGTCAGGCTGTGGGGTCTAAAGAAGAGCCCAGTGAGCTAAAAGCAACACACGGCTCTAGCTCCTCTGATAAACCTGCACCATAGCCTTATGAGTTGTGAGCACACACAGTTACGGCAGAGCAGAGAAAGAGCAGAGAATATCACACAGCACAGGAAAGAAGGGGGGGTTAGGGGGAGAGAGGGAGGGAGAGAGAGAGAGAGGGAGAGAGGAGGGGAGAGAGAGGGAGGGAGGGAGAGAGGGAGGGAGGGAGAGAGAATACATGAATTTGTGCCTGTGTGTGTGTGTGTGTGTGTGTGTGTGTGTGTGTGTGTGTGTGTGTGTGTCTGTGCGCCTGGCAGGGGCATTACACAAACCCCATGGAAATATGAGGGCCCAGGTTGAGCTTATGAGGTTGGTGAGCAGGGATTTTGTGTGCATGTGGTTCCGTGTGTGTGTGTGTTTAGCCAGTTAAAAAGAGTGTGAGTTCAGGTGCTGTGCTGGTGTAGATCATTGTGCCAGGAGGAACAGGTCCCACCGCTGACACCATCCAGCACACGTCTCCTCTCCGACAGCCAGAGCGATGATTTATAAACCTAGCTAGCATGAACAGTACCAGCATATTTCCAGACATCAACTGGCGAGTGCCGTATTTATATTGCAATACAAGTCCACGCTCCCTTCAGCACAGCCAGCAGCAGCCTGTGGACCTGTTCTGTGTGTGTGTGTGTGTGTGTGTGTGGGGGGGGGGGGGACTCACTGTGCTCCCCCGAGCCAGCCCCCACGCGCCAGCCTGGGACCTTCATCTTCCTCCTCGGTCGACACATGACACCTCCGTGATGCTTTCAATTTTCTGCCCCGTGCCTCTGTGCTTTATGGGGCCATGCACAGGCACATGGGTATGGGTATGTATGTATGTGTGTGTGTGTGTGTGTGTGTGTGTGTGTGTGTGTGTGTGTGTGCGTGCGTGCGTGTGTGCATGCACGCTCACCAATACACTCATACACACCCTCTCACCCACACAAACACACGAACACACACTACATACTCACAGGGCATTCACATACCTGTCTCCTCACGCACCTAACAGAATTCCCCATACTCAACAGTCCTGAGGTTGCCACACTAGCCACAATTAATTATTCCCACAAATACCGCATATAAACACCAGATACAACACACTCCAATATATGAAGTCCCTCTCTGTCCTACATGCTCATATTGTCTTCATGAGCTATAGAGAGGGGAGTAGGAACATATGGGAGACGTAACACAGCCTATAGTGCCATGCGTAAGCCTGACTGAGGGTGTGTAAACATTAACAGACTCAGTGGCAGTGATGGAGGTGCCAGGTATGCACCACATGGCTTCCAGACAGGAGATAAACAGCACCATGGCCCTGGGCGGGCCAACACTCCGAGCCCTAATGAATTAATTAGTCCGTTCGTTAAGAGAGACCCTCGTGCGCGCTCGCCTCTTTGTGTTCCTGTGGCTGATGATCAGGTCTTAATAATACCTTGTTTATGTCCGCACATAAACGTCAGAAGAGGGGAGATGGACGAGACCGGGACCTTATCCAGCCGAGGAGCGGGATTTATCCTCCCAGCCCCAGACCGCCGTAAGAGGCTTTCTCGTGGAGCACCTCGTAAATTAAGGCAGCTCCAGTCTGAGAGAAGTGGGAGAGAGAGAGAGAGAGGGAGGGAGAGGGGGAGAGAGAGAGATAGAGAGAGAGAGGGAGAGAGAGAGAGAGAGACAGAGAGGGTGAGAGTGAAAGAGGGAGGGAGGGAGGGAAGGAGAGACATAGAGAGGGGCCTTCTGAGAGAGCATGAGACAGAACGAGAGAGAGAGTGCGAGTGAGAAAGAGAAAGACAGAGAGAGAAAGAGAGGGAGAGACACAGAGAGAGAGAGAGAGAGAGAGAGGGAGAGAGGGAGAGACTGTGAGAGGGGCTTTCTGAGGAGGGTTTAAAGGTGTAGCCCACTTGAATGGGTCTTAGACACACATAAACACACACACGCCCATATTCAGCTCACATGAGAATGCCAAGCGCCCGGAATCGGGACTGCAGCGGCGTACGAGGAAACAGCCAAGGAAACACTATCGCACTTCAGCACACAAAAAGCCTCCCGAGTTATACTGCGCTCACCCCACACGCACACACACACACACACACACACACACACACACACACACACACACACACACACACACCCGATGTCCCTATAGGGCACTATTGTTTCAGCCAAGCCCCAGGAGGGTGGAATAGGATGGTGGCTGCAATAATGGAAGTCCCTGGTGGGGGTGGAGGAGTGTGGAGGGCGCTGTGGAAGGCGGGACGCAGCAGCGCGGCACTGAGTTAGGCACCCTGTGATGCATTACAGCGCAATCCAGCACCCAGTACCTACCGCTTAGCTGAACTTTGAAAGATATTGCTTATAAAAGAGATGACTCCTGGCGACGGCCAAGTCCTGTAGTTTTATTATACCTTGGGGCTACAACGGCCTGTCTTCGGAGAGATAAGGTTGTACCCTTTTCATTTCCTATCCTCAGGCCGATATTTTAGGCCGCCTTGTTAAGGGGCGGGCGGAGCGCGCAGCGGAAGGGGTTTGATGCATGGCTTTACAACAGGAGCCGGGCCCATAACGCTCAAAGGACGATCATTACTGACCTTAATAGCCCAGTCTGCATCTGGGCTTGATTGATCGTGCCTAGCAGGTTGTGAAATGCGCCATCTGGAAAGAGGGAAGGTGAGCAGGGGAAAGAGAGAGAGAGAGAAAAAGAGAGGAAGAGAGAGAGGGAGGGGGGAGGGAGAGAGATAGAAAGAAAGAAGAGAGAGAGAGAGAGAGAGAGAGAGAGAG
>NC_137520.1:12012711-12025211 GCF_041902795.1 Electrophorus electricus | reverse complement strand
CGTACAGTTATTGATCTGGCGCCCTTGCCTTATGTTTTACTTCAGTTCATCTCTGCTTGACTGTGTGATGTCATGAAATTACATTCGCGGTTTTACAACCCGCGTTGTGACATTAAATTAAACATCGACGGGAGCAGTCACGGCAAACGCAGCCAGCGCCGACCTGGCTCTGGGGGCTCTCGCAACTGGCCGTCTTTGGAAGGATTTGGCAACCCCAGCAAGCAGCAGGGTTGCCGGAGTCCTGGATCTGTCGCTGCTCTATCAACCACAGGCCGATCCTCAGTCCAAGCGAGGCTCGCAATTAGTTACAAAGTGATTTATGCGCCATGTTTACAACCTGGCACCTGCGCGG
Organism: Electrophorus electricus; assembly: GCF_041902795.1. Classification (NCBI taxonomy): domain Eukaryota; kingdom Metazoa; phylum Chordata; class Actinopteri; order Gymnotiformes; family Gymnotidae; genus Electrophorus; species Electrophorus electricus. The sequence continues at coordinate 12,024,859 of NC_137520.1, read as the reverse complement.
GTGCACGTGCGCGTGCGTGAGAGACCTTGTTTATCAGGCTGCAGTCTGCCGTGCTGGTTTTGTTGGCAAGGCCAGAGGGTTAGGACACTCCTCGCTGTGACCATTTCACTGCCAGCAGGAGAGCAATGGAAAACCGAGGGAGTGCACGAAACACTCGAGCAAGAGACTGAGAGAGGGAGAGAGAGGCACAGAGAAACAGAGAGAGCAGGGGAGAGCGAGAGGAAGGGAGGGCGACAGAGATGGAGATATATACGGAAAGAGAGAGAGAGAGGGAGAGAAAGATGCTTAAATGGTGAGAGTGAAAGTAAAAGAAACAGAGAAAGTGAAAGAGATAGATGGAGCGACGAAGACAGGAAGAGGCCGAGGCCCCGCAGCCAGGAGCACGGGTGAGTTGGTGAGGCTGCCAGAGGAGGCCTCTTCCCCAGCTTACGGTGCTCTGTGCCCAAGCCAAAAGCCGGAGGCTCACAGGCGCCTATCAGTGCTGCCAAACTGAGCGGGAAAAAAACGAAGACAGCAACAAAACCCCACATTTCAGATTCAGAACCCAGACAGATCTGAAGCTGCCACGCTGCCGTCTACACGGCGACGTTAGTCCCAGCGCCCTCACTAGTGCCCAGGCCCATAAAAGCAGGGAACTTCCCCAGCCTGCCTGCCCAGACGCCCACCCCTGCCCGCCTCCGGCTCCAGGGGCTGGAACTTCTTTTAGTGGGCAAATTAAACCTACTGCGGAACAAGTCATAAAATAGGAAATAATGAATTCAATTAAATATTTTAGGAGGGAGCGGAGAGTGGACGATGTGCTGAATGGGCATTAGAGGAGCAGGGCGCCTGGGCTGGTCTCGGGAGCGCGGAGGCTCCCTGCGCCTGCTGGCTCTCGGGAGACGCCCAGACTTCCACAGGACCGACGTTAGCAAATGAATGCCCCTTAACTGGCCTGCTGAACGCGTGGGGCGCACGTTGATTAAAGCAGGCAGCGTCCTCGCGCAGGCCCGTACACATACGCCCAGTAAAACCTGCGATGAGTAATTTGGAGAACAAATGTGGTTGTGCGTAACCTGTGAGACATTAGCGCTCCACAGGGGAGGAAATTAGGATTGGGAGAGAGAGAGACTGAGAAAGAGAGAGAGAGACAGGGAGACAGAGAGTGTGAGAGAGGGTGAGAAAGAGAGAGAGAGACAGAGATAGTGAGAGAGAGAGGGTAAGAGTGAGAGAGGTGTGAGAGAGAGAGACAGGCGGAGAGAGAGTGAGAGCCAGGGAGAGTGCGGGGAAGATAGACACACAGGCAGACATTCACAGTCCATGTTCAGACAGTACCCCATCAAAACAGCCCAAGCACTGCTGAGTGACAGCATGTGGTAATGAGCAGGTGGATTCTGAGATTCCCACTACACATTACATCATTCCACCTGCCTCATCAGGAGGTGTCGAGTGCTTGGAGCTGCCCACACCCAGACTGACACACAGGAATCAAACAGCAGTCAGACTGCTCTAGCACTGCATATATACACATGGCAAATGAACCAGATCAATAAAGGGCCGAACAGGGTGATTTAGCATCTGCAGAGGCAAAGGACAACATGCATTGGGTGTGTGTGTGTGTGTGTGTGTGTGTGTGTGTGTGTGTGTGTGTGTGTGTGTGTGTGTGTGTGTGTTCTGTTTGTGTGCGTGATCATATAATTGGAGGTGTATTGGATGGATGTACAAACAAGACCTTGACAAGCATGTCCAATATTAATAAAGGCTGTTGCCTTGTTATTATGGGGTGTCTGCAGCTGTATTGTTGTGTTTAGGATGTGATTAGGGTGAAGGGTTTCTCCTATCAAACCGAGCAGATATCTCCGTCTCTCTCTCTCTCTCTCTCTCTCTCTCTCTCTGGTATTGTCTTGATTCTTCAGACAGCCCATCCAACTATCCGAGGACGAAAGGAAATCCAATACTCCAGCCCCCCCACCCCCTTCCTATTTATAGCAGCACCACGGTTTCTCATGGAAACGAGTCAGTTAAGCCTGCTCTTATCTGTGCACTGCACCTAAGTCACAGATGACAGCCAAACAGGGCCTCAGAGGTCAGGGCAACTGACACTAATCAGACTGCAAACACACTGAATGAGATCTACGTATATTTCATTTCTGCACTAGGAGGATGTGTTTTCGAACCGCTGGCTTCCCACGTCTTATTGGATCTTCCCCAACTTGAATTCACTTGTTTTCTATTTCCACCACTCGTAGGGTTTCCGCACACATTACTGATTTCTGTTTTACAAGTGAGAATATGCGTTAACACATGCACGTTCCCTCAGAACAAAAGGACGGCCCGAATCAACTGTGGCCACTCACGTAGCACGACGTCTCCTGCCCTGGCAGACGTAGCAGCGGCCATTGCAAGAATGGGAGGACCTGCTTTCAGCCAGAGTCCATTTACAAAGACAAACTCACCACACAGACCCCAGCCAAATGCCTGGCTGGTGCAACCCAAATCCGCATGTGGGTTGCCAAAGTTTCATCTAATCAAGCTGCTACTGACCAGGGCTGAGCTCCGGCACGGCTGCGCATGCCCAGAGGGACCAGGCCACTCACCACCCCGCCGCCCGCTGCCAATTAAAGGCATGATTAAAAGCCACAAAGTGTCTGGCAAATGAAGAGAGACGCTGTGACCATGTGCACTTGTCGAATCATCCAGAAGTGGTGGTGGTGGTTAGGGGTTGGGGGAGGATGAGTCGTCCAATCACAGCAAGAGGAGAAAGGCAGAGCGAGGAAACGTGGAAAGAAACGAATGAGGGACGACGTCAGCGGTACGGGACGACTGAGCATGACTGAGAGGGAGCTGAGCGAAAGGATGGATGGAACCTCAGCTGACACGGCGTAGAGGAGATGATGTAAACAACAAATAAAACAAACGGCCCTGCGTCCTGGCCACGCCGCCGATTAATCCACCAGTCACCAGAAGAGAGGCACGAGGAGTCCGAGCGGAGGAAGACGGGGCGGGCGGAGTGAGCGGCTCAGCCACCGGGCAGGAGGCCGGCGCGGGCTGTTCCAGGCTTGCGCGTGACCTCGCCCCGCATGTCAGCAAGTCACAAAAGGCTTCAAGTGATGGGCTCAACGGCAAAACCCCTCAATCCCATATAAACCACCCACGGCGCACATCAGTGGCTAAAATATGACGGGCTTCGGGAGACTATAAATCTTTTCTTAGAGTACCAGGCCTCTCCTGCATCATTACTGCATCCCACAGGCCCATTTCGGCTCCATTTCACTTAAATGTCAACTTTTCAGCCTCACTCTGGGGCCTTACTGTTGCCATTTGTTTTAGCGGCAATGGGGGAAAAAACAGAAAAATAAGACATGAGGGCCATTGGAAAGATGAGGGCACATGTGCTTCCGGGTGTCTGGGAACATCGCGAGCCGACTGGTTGTTAGCAGCAGGCTAAAAAAAGAGGACTCTGTGGTGCCCATGCACTGGGAGTGATGTGCGGTTCTGATCGGATAACGAGCGGGGTTGTCATGAGGAAATTCCACCTTCTCGGAAACTCTAAAAGGACAGTTTCACATTCGGCGGCATGCGGCCTAATTGCGTCGTGTTACATAAATGTCATTAATATTTGTCCATTAATCATCATTAAGCACTTAACAACATTCTTTTAGATTCAATTAAACTGAAATGATTTTTTTTTTTTTTTTTTTTTTTTTTTAGGCTGCGGTTGGAAATAGAAGTGGAGGCAATTTGATAAAGGTGCTCCATCAATTAAAGGCAGACGGTTATGAGGAGCACTGACGGGTTCAGCAGAGGCAGGACAGGCTTCCTGGTGTACACGGGCGTTTAGGGAGCAAAAAAAGAACCCCACTTTCACACAAGCCTCGAACCAAACCGCTGCAAGTGTAGCAGGTCGAAATCAGCACTTCTGAGCGTAGTTCCCATCAAAAGGCAGAAGGCGGGCGGCTCCTCATTCCCCACGATAAAGCCAACTTCCAGCCCCGGATTTATTTACTCATGTTTTTTCCTGTCTTTGATAACAGCCCCCATGCCCATTTTTTAGAGCTCGTAGTTTACGGCAGGGAGAGGGAGAGAGGAGGGCGGGAAAAAATAGCTCCTGCCTCATAAAAAAAACCCAAAAAACCCCACCATGCTAGAGCCATTTCCTCGGCGCTGATAGCAGAGGAGAAGGCGCGCCGAGAGGGGGAACCGTCTGAAGTGCTGCAGCTAACGCTCCGGCCATCTGGACACAGTGAAAACGCAGCGCTTTTGTGCCGGCCTACCGCTCTCTCTCTCTGTGTCTCTCTCTCTCTCTCTCTCGCTCTCTCTCTCTCTCTCTCTCTCTCTCCCCTCACCCTTCTATTGATGTGTGCGGGCAATTCCTCCCCCCTCCTTTACAAGCCCAGGCAAACAGGAGGACATAACCGTAAAGCTCGGCTCCCGCCGCCGTAAATGGGCCTGTTTTGGAGCGATGCACTGTACATAAAAATGCATAAGCACAAGCCTCTGTTTGTGCGAAAGGAGGACTGGTGAAAGTTTCTTTGGCCTGAAGTTTTTTGTACTGGCAAGCAGAGGGTGTGTGTGTGTGTGGGTGGGTGTGTGTGTGTGTGTATGGGTGTGTGTGTGTGGGTGTGTGTGTGTGTCTGTGTGTGTGTGTGTATGGGTGTGTGTGTGGGTGTGTGTGTGCGTGTGTCTGTGTGTGTGTGTATGGGTGTGTGTGCGTGGGTGTGTGTGTGGGTGTGTGTGTGGGTGTGTGTGTGTGTGTGTGTCTGTGTGTGTGTGTATGGGTGTGTGTGTGGGTGTGTGTGTGGGTGTGGGGGGGGGGCATGAGGGATGGGGAATGTCAGGGAATGTTGGAAGCGGTTCCGGAGGTAGAGTGAGCTGTAGGCGGGAGAGCCCTGCACCAGGCCGAGCCAGAGGAGGGCGCCAGTGGCAGCCACAGCATGGATGGAATCACCCCGACGGTCGGCGGCGCTCTAGCTGGACGTCGCACATGCTCAGCCGCGTGATTAGCCCGAGCCGTCCTGCTCCCAGAGCATGATGGGAGATGGGGAGGGGAAGCCTTATTTATCAGAGCCGCTGTTCGGCGCAGCGCTCGGAACACATTATCCTAATGCGGCCCAAATTTCATTCCGCTGCCGCGTGCTTTATGATCTGCCAGCCAAACACCTTGCGTATTATTGAGTTAGACGCAGTGCCAGCACGCCATGAGACAAACACCGGGCTGGGTGAAACTCCCAAACGTCTCAGGGGTGCACGAGACCACTAAGCTTGGCCTGGAAACCTTACTGCACCGCCACAGAAATGCACAGCTTCTCAGAGAGCTGCTTTTTTTAGCGACCTGTCATGAGCTGCAGTGTCATATGGTCAAGCTCAAACACACACACACACACACACACACACAGGTGCGTTGCATTCATCTCTGGCTGCTGCTTAAATCTCCGCTTCAGCAGTGCAGAGGCGGCAGCATAGAGGGGAGCTTTCACGGAAGCCAGCGGAGCCCCCTTTGCGGGCATGAGAGGAGGCGAGCACGCCTCCGTGCCTGGTGGAGGTGGCCGGTGCTGGCCATACGAATTCCCTGCCTCAGCACTTCTGTAGTGGGGACAGATCCCCTGGGTGGGGGGTGGGGGGGGCTCCCTCTCTAGCCCCCCCCCCCCCCCCCTTTGGTGAGCTGATGACGCTCACCTTCTGTTCACTCCTGGAGCTTCTGGGGGAAAATGGGCCAGGCACTGACCCACTTCAGGCCGGGCTCCTGCGCCCTCGGCCTGACCTGCGCCACGGCAACCATGCAGCTAAGGGTTAATGTCTCGGATACCTGGGAGGTGAGGGAGAGTTGGGGATAACTAAACTGTACAGCTTGGTAGTTAGAGTTCAACCAGTTGGTCTGAAGAGAAACTAGATTTGTCTGCGTGATAATGGGTGTTTAATGGGTGATGTTGGTACGGCTGATAATGGGTGTTTAATGGGTGTTGTTAGTATGTGTGATAATGGGTGTTTATTAATGTCACACTAAAAGTGTACCCACAGGGATCTTTTCTGCAATAATCGGTTCACATATAGCAAACTCCCTCACGCAGCTCCAGGTAAATAATTACTTTACTCACTGCCCCGAATGTCCTTGAACTCTCACGGAGATGTGCAGGGGAAGGGAGAAGGGGACAACCAGTAAAATATTCCTTCCTTCCCCCGTCCTATGTCAGAAGAGAGCGTTTGCCTCCCAAATATTATTAATAGCCTCCTAGAAATGTTTTCATAACCCTCCGAAATTCATCAGGGAACATTTACAGGGCCTATAAAATATCCACCATAATAAATACCGCAGCTGAGGTGCACGGTGGTGTAAAGCCGCACGCCTGTGCCTGCGCATCCTCTCACGTTAGCCACCGCTGTGCTCGCGCCGCGACACGCCGGCAGACGAGCAGCCGCTGGTGTGGAGGAGTCTCGTCTCATTTTACGGCATTATCCACAGGATCGATGCAAAATTGATGCGTGTAAGAGCCTTGCGTCGGGAAGCGGGAATCTCTGGGCCTGCAGAGGAAGTGGTGGAGGTGAGCGGGAATCTCTGGGCCTGCTGAGGAAGGGGGGTGAGCGCGAAGTTCTGGGCATATTGAGGAATGTGATGGATGAGTGGGAAACCTTTGGAACGGTGAGGAAGTGGCAGGGGTGAGCGGGAGTCTTGGCATGTTTGAGCAGGGAATCACTGCAGTACTGTGCCCTTTCATTGTAACAGGAAGGCAGATGTTTCACATCTATACAGCACACTCATAATGTGAGGAGAGGTCTCTAAAAAAAAAAAACATTGTTATGTCAGAAGCCAATTCTGACAGTTTGAAGATCAAAGACAATAAGGACAGGATATTCTTATAGTTCTACCAACATTTTGTACAACCTGACCGAGCCTGATCACCCATGGTGCACGTTGACAGGAGATCATATTAATCAGTGTTTGGATCTGGGATTTAATTAGCACGGAATAGCTTCACGTTTTGGAATTGATCCATAGATTGATTGACACAGACAACATGCTGGTTTCCCACCAAATTTAGGAATACACTCCCAGTGCTAGCAAGAACTATATTAGGATAGTTTATGTTCAAATGTTCCAGCGTTAATTGAATTAGAAATGATAAGATTATATGCTATGTAGCCTGTAGACCTGCAGGCATCGACATGGCTACGTCATACCATCAGGCTACATGTTATCTTCTCGGTATCCTCCAATCAGTCACCAACATGTGAGTAAATATTCAGAACATATCTCATCATCATTTATTAGAATACACTCCCAGTATCAATGATGTTCGATATAAATATATACCAAGATAACATAGAACATAGAATCTTATTATTTCTAATAGCAGTTATGTCCGATCAATAATACGCAATCTTAAATGAATTTTCAAATTTCCATAACTCATCAGGAGTTCTTGTACCAAAATGAAATATAGCTCATTTAGAATTAAACAAGCATCGGTCCGCTTTACACCTTATCTTCACGAGCGTTTAGTACTGTATACATGTTAAATATCTGCCTTCACATTACAATGAATTTCAGGCGCGCTTAAATGTTTTTACACAGGCGCGCCCACATACGTACAAACATAGTGCAAGTGTAAGTTATCATATGCAAAGTAGTATATGTGCATATTTAAGTTAACTATATGTAAGGAGTATGTGTGTTTGTGCATGTGTTTTGTATGTGCATTCATAGGTATGCATATGAAACAAACACTTAGGTACACTTGCACACCTAGGTGCACACACGTTCATATGTGTGAAACCCCAGTGCACCATGCACTCCCACTCTCACTCTTACTCACATCAACTCTCATTCTCTCTCCCACTCTCAGTCAGTCTCACTCTCACTTCCATTCTCACTCTCACTCACTCACTCTCACTCACTCCCACTCTCACATGCTCTCACCCTCACGCCTACTTCCCCTGCGTGGCCTCCCAGACGTCCACTGGCCCATACATACATATCATCCCTAAGGAGAAGGCATTCAGACATTCACCAAACACTTTTTTAGCAAAATCCCTCTGTCAGTCAACAGGCTCTTGAGCGCAGGCCTCCTGTGTCTAGCGTATGTGTGTTTCCAGTGTTTCCAGGTGGACCACATGTTCACCCAGCAGTGACAGACGTGTGTAAAACACTGCTCTGCCCAGTACGCTCACATCAACGTATCACACAGCCATGGTAGTGGGCATAACACTGCTGTGGGTTTTAGCACCGCAACGTTGCCGCTGTTTTTTTTTTTCTACATGTGCCTGTGTCACTGTTGTGTTGAGCACGTCCCAGTGTGCTAATAATATTTGGTCAGCAATGGTCCTGTGCACTGACCAGTGACGAACAGGGTGAAGGGTAGCAGGGTGGAGGGTAGCAGGGTGGAGGGCTGTTTGGATGACTCTACAGTAAATGAGAGAAGACAAATCAATTCATTTAAGCCCGCAATAATTAAGACACATTTACTCTATTAGAGGCGATTAATGCCATGGCACTCAGTTAGCACCGTCTGGCAGCCCAGGCGCACAGACGAGCAAAACAATGCGTTTCAGCGCCACGGAGTGAGACAGAGACAGAGCGCAAAAACCCGGCACTCTTCTTGAAAAAGGTCATGCTGGTTTTCTTTGCCCAAATATGCTGCCCTTTACAAATTATCTTGGCAAAGGCAATATTTCCACAAAGCCCAGATCATGAATCAACGCAGTGTCCATAGCTCACAGCTACCCCCTCCTGTCCCCAACCCAACTCCCCCCCCAAACCAATTGAGTCTGTGTCATCTGTAATTGTGTAATTAATGCTATGGCAGGCCTAATTTCAGAGATATCACACTGTAATTGCAGTCAAGTGTTCATTAGGAGAGCCAAACGCTCCACGGCTGCCCAGCAGGTGGGGCCAGCCAGCCCAAGGCCACTTGTTGTTGGAACACAATTGTCGTGTCAATGGCTTGATTAGTGTGAGTGTGAATCTGCTGACAGGACACCCTTCCACACTCGTCCGATAATTACTCCTCTCCTCTCCACGGGGTAGGACTGATCGAGATGCCACCCTGTTTCTGTTCTTATTCCCTCTCTCTGATGACATCACCTCCTCCTGCCGTGTGCTCTAGCCGCGCTGGACCAGTAAGCTTGGGTACAAGGGCACACACGGAGCTGGGGCTACCGCGCGTTCTGCATGGGTGGCATCAGAGCACAGCCCTGCCCTGGAGCGAAGCAGCTGTGTCAGGCAGGCAAAGGCATGTGGTGGCAGCTAAGCACTCTCGCACACACACACACACACACACACACACACACACGCACCTGCTCTAACATGGGTGCCAGCAGAAAAAAAAAACGGGCACGTTCTTCTCTCGTCCCCCCCCCCACCCCCTTCATCAGTTTTGGAGCTCCTTTACGCCACTTCCTGCTCTGAGAAACCGGATATCAGGGGTCTGATTCAGTTTAAAATCAATTTGGGAAGGGGCTTTTCATTCATTATGCTGCTTGGCTTTGGGGGCCATATCAGAAATCCCTCAAATGCCGGCAGAGCCGAACGTCATCGGCTCAATGTGAAAGAAGGCGGGCACGACGCGACAGGACCGGGACACTGCGTGCAAGAGACAGATGGGGAGGGCAGGCGAGAGAGTGGCTCGTTCGTCTCCTTCCTCCCCCTCCACGGCTGCCGGGGAGCTCTGGGTCGACCGTGCCCGCCTCGGCCAGCAGGTGCTGCTGTGAAATAAGGAGAGAGGTTGGGAAAGCAGCGGGCGGAGGCGCGCACGCGCCCAACATCCTGCCCCGCTCCCCGCGGGCCACGCGTGGGAGGGTGCGTGAGAAGGGAGAAGGGAGAGCGAGCGACAGAGACGGAATGAGAGGCAGAGAGAGGGAGGGAGGAAACAGAAGAGAGACAGAGAGACAGAGAGGGAGATTGAGAAAGTGAGAGGAGGAGGGAGAGAGGGAGAGAGAGAGAGAGAGAGGGGGGGGGAATAGGGGCAGAGAATGTGTTTGTGCGTGCATGTTTGTATCTGTGCCACTTGGATGCCCATTTGGACAAGGTGCATTGTGACCTTGTGCAGGTGGAGACTAACAGAAGCCTTGGGCACAGATTCAATCAGTCCATACTGACATTTCTGACTCGGGTATGACAGACCCACACAAAATGAACGAGCTCTGACCCACCACTAAAACACACCTTTTTTTTCTATGGAAGCAAAAAAAATTGAGATCAACCCTGACTGTTTATAGAATAAACATTCATCAATAATAAACATGGTGAACAGGGAAAACAACACAAAAAACAAAAACAAGTGGTGTCTGGGGCCCGTGTTATGGCTGTAAATGTTAGGGCTGTTGACACAGTGGTGATTGCATGTGTTTATGACTGCTGCCCTGTTTGACCAATAATAACTCCTGCTTGCTTATCAAAAAACCTCCCATCCAGTATATCAGATGTACAATGCTAAATATTTGAAACCACTGAATATGGTAATGTAATGGTTGGAGTGGCCTTGGGAAAAGAGAAAAAGAGTGTTCTGTGCGTTAGACACCCCTAATTCATCAGAATCAGGCCATTAGCTGATCAGCCAGCCACATACACACACACACACACACACACAGGCACGCACGCACTCACATGCACGCATGCACGCACACATACAGGGTGAGAGAGAGAGAGAGATCTGTGTACAAACAGACCTTGATTTTGTTAATGTAAGTATTTCACACTGTCAGCAAGCGTGAACAGTTCTTATGTTGCCATTCACAGACTTATAGAGTGCAGTCTCATCTAAAGCTAATGCACAGCCACCCCCTTTCAAAGACATGTCCAGATTAGAGCTATAATGCGCTCTAATGCACCATATGAAAATAATGAGTTGCACTTGAGTGTCGCAAATGATCGTTGGGATCGATTTCAGATCTCTCTTAGAAGGAGTGGTCACCTTCGCAAACCCTGCCCCGCACACCCCTGTTTCAGACCTCCTCACAGAGGCCGGCCAGAGATTAAAGGGATCTCCGTGGAAATGGAGCGTGTTTGCCCAGATTTCTAAAGCTGCCAAAATCATGGTGGCTATTTTACAGCGCATATAATTAATTATTCTGCCAGGGATTGTCTAGAAGATGGGGAACGTGTCTGTAAACACTTGTGACAGACAGCTGTGACACAGGCCCTTGCGGATCAGACCCTGGAGGCAGGACCCTGGAGGCAGGACGGGGGTCGTGGGAGCCCCTGTGCCAGGTTGTGGGGTGACACCTCTAATTGTCAGCCAGGCATCGATCACACCTCCCTCTCAAATAATTTCCGCCGAGGCTGCCGTGCAGAAAATCAAATTATTTCATTTAATTGAAAAAAAGCTGGGTCCAGCCAACAGATCCAGGAGGCGCCGACGGGCGGCTCAGGTGATGTCAATATGGCTGGTCGCGTGTCAATTCATCAGCGCTGCTTAACGTCATTAGCCCCCAATCCTCTGTGCTCTCATCCATCCCCCATCCGTCTTCCTCCCTCATTATGTCTCCTGCTCGATCTTTTTGCCTAGCTAACCACAGACAGGCTTTCGAACAGGCCCTCAGTCAAAAGGAAGGAAGTCTCTCTCTCTCTCGTTCTGGGTACACGCCCACACTTAGTTCCTCGCTCTACTTTTCTCTTCCTCCGCGTCGCTCACCTCGTGCTGACTTGCGGCTGGAATTCCAGCTGTTCGTTAGCCAGAAGCAGGCAGGTGACGCAGGGAACAGGTAGCAGCTACCTGGCTAATTCTGCGGCGGAAGAGAAGGAGCACCTCGGAAGGAAACTTCGACGAGTAGAGAGCAGAGGAGAGAGAGATGAACGTAGAGAAAACAAGAAGTTGGTAGAGTATAGGCCCTGGCTACTGATTAGATCTGTCTGTGTGGAAGAGATGGTGTCAGTGAATGCAGTACCACTGGGAATAGTGTGACACCACACCTGCCAAACAACCAAACAACTCCACGGTAGATTTGTGAAGCTGCAGTCACAACTACACAACTAGACGAACCTTCCTGCCTGGCCTGACTTGTTTTCACTTCTCTCTCTCCTCCTTTGTCTCTCAATTACTATTTTGTGCTTCCACATTTAGTGCTGTGTGCGGCCTGTCTAACTCCCTAGGCAATTACTGTGAATATGTTTAGCCCTGGGCAGTCAGAGGAGACACATTAGAGCTGGTCAGTATCCCAGCGTGCTTAGCTCACC
>NC_137520.1:11972711-12007711 GCF_041902795.1 Electrophorus electricus | reverse complement strand
GGAGGAAGTACTTTAGACAATGAGCACATGCCAAGCGCAGGACCATCCCATAAGTTTACGCCACACCATCCCCTGAGTTTACACAACACCACCCGCTGACTTTAAGCCACACCATCCCCTGAGTTTACACAACACTTTTGCATTTCCAAGGCAGTTTGCCCCTCAGAGCCCCTAAACTAAACATGGTAATGAGTAACAACAGCAAAATGGTGTTTAAAATGAAGGGCAATAACCATGGCACTGGTATAAATAACAGCACAGGGCAACAAGATGGAGAGATGGGGTGTGTGTGTGTGTGTGTGTGTGTGTGTGTGTGTGTGTGTGTGTGTGTGTGTGTGTGTGTGTGAAGATGGGAGTAAACTGGTGCCAGTGGAGAATGTGTTTAACTGTTCTCCCCATTGCCCGGAGCACAAGGCTGTAACCTGTTTTCTCAGTTAAACTCCACTTAAGCATTTCTTTCATGTTAAATATCAATTCCCTCAACCTCACTGGCAAAATGAGGCACTTCACAGGCACTATATGGTTACATATAAACACTTAAACATTCCCTTTGAACTACCCTGCTCACATGCTCATTACGCTGCCTTTGAAGACCGGATGTTGGAACACTACTACATTTTGCTTTTTACAGTTATTAAACATAATATGGCAGCAAATGACTTTGAAACCTCCCTGCTGCATGCGAGTAAGACATGGCCCGGGCATGTAGGCTCACCGGAACAAACGCGCGTCCTGTAGAGCACGTCAACGAAGAAACTCTGTGAGCTGGAAGCGCTCGTGCACTGGCCGATAGCAGCTCTAGTGCGGAGATCGATTCAGAGAGGTTTCTGTGAATGCCACGACGAATAGACCCCTGAGTCTCACGGGCTGAAATGCACACACTGATGCAGGCACAGAGTCAGGAGAGGATACAATAATGTCAAGGAACTGTTCCAGCTCCACCAGCTCAGGTAGAGTTCAGGAAAGGTCATGAGTGAGTGAGAAAGGGGTGGGGGTGGGTGGGGTGTGTAGAAAGAGTGAGGAAGTGAGAGGTATGTATATATAGAGAGAGGCATTGAGACAGAGAAACAGAGAGGATAGCAGCAAACTGTCTAGTAGCCAAGTATTTTTAAATCTGTTCCCACATGAACTAAAAACATTGCTCTCTCACAATTATTCTGACTGCAATTACACTTGGACAAAGCCTTACACTACGCATGTCACATACAAAGTGGGCCAGGCTGTTATTACAAAGTGACCTCAACGTTCTTTTTTTTCCACAGCCTTTGAAAAAAAAAACCCCAAAACAAAACAAAACAAAACAAGCCAAACACACAAACAAAAAATACCCCACATGGTCCTAGAACGGTGCCTGGGCCCCTGACGTAGGTAATTAAAAAAAAGAATTTTAGATGACTTAGCAAGGAGACGAGGGAAAAAAAAATCTATATGAAAGCATGCGCAAGTCAGTTTAAAGCTGCCTGCTTAGTGTCTTTGCTTTGAACTCAGTCTCTGGAGATTTGTGTGCTGAATACGGCAATTTCATCACCAGGCAGGCTGACAAATGAAGCGAAAGCTGTGCGCTCCCTGACGAGAGAGGCAAATGCAAAAGCAGCGCGGCGAATCATACATCACAACAAAGACATTTCCCCACGATTAGACTCTGTTTATAATCAATATTGAGTCAACACTGCCACATGTGTATGAATAATGCCAAAAGGCTCCTTTTATCCGCCCCCTGCCTGGGCGTAGTCGGCAGCTTCTGTGCCGCACCATCACAGCCCGGGGGCGGACGGGGCCACGGTAAAGACGGTCACTGATGCCTGAGTCATGCACACTTCAGTCATGTGCACGACGGTGGCACGAATGAGGAGATTTGAGCAAGTGGTGTTTCCAGCGGCATGCGCGACCTGCCAGGTGACCTGCCAGGTGACGCAAATGTCTCTCTCTCTCTCTCTCTCTCTCTCTGTCCTGAGGCTGGACTATTAAACGCAGCCTCCACTCAGATTGCTTTTGTGCAGCTCTGCTGAACAAGTGGACGACGACAGGCGAGGAGGTGCAGGTCGCTCCGACTGCATTTTAAAAGGCCTGCGCGCATCTGCTGGGAATCGGCGCCGTCCGGACGGGTACACAATTTTACAAGTCGCTGGTGCCACGCCACATTAACGCTTTATGTTCGACTTCGATTATGGCCGGCCCAGGCTGAGGGGACCCGTCACGCCCTGCCCGCACAGAGGAAGCAGTTTCCTGCCTTCACGCACGAAAAACACCCAAGACAAACACGTTGCCTGCGTTGAACAGACATGGAGAGGACTGTAGTCAGCAGTGATCCTGATGGAGGAGGACTGGCCAGATCACCAGGCTGGCTTAGGGAGAGGCGGGGTTTGGGGTAAGGCGGGGCTTAGGGTGAGGCGTGGCTTATGGAGAGGCGGGGCTTAGGCCGAGGCGACACATCCTCCGTTTTGTCTCCCTGTGCCTTAAGCTCTGCAGAAGCAGATGCCCCAGAAGGCCCATCATGAATGTTTGGCGCCACAAGTGTGAAATTAAATTCTTAGGAAGCGTAGACAATGGTTGTCTTTTGTCCTCTTATGTCCTCCCATCCCCGCATGCCTAAAATTAGCCCCTCCCTCCCATAAAAATCTCGTGCTTGATCTGAACTCCTGCAAAGCTCCAGAATGATGGTGAGATTATGAGCTGCAAACTAATTACGGCAGCTTCGAGGGGGAGCTCGGCTGAATCTGAGGCACCTGCTGCACTTGCTGGAGTCTGGAAAGCCTCTTAATTATCCAGGGTTAATGCTTTAGGACACATTGCTTCTACTCCAGATATGAAAAGCCATGGAAACCTCAGAGCGGGCGCGGGAGAAGAGAGCAGTGGGTGTGAACCCCTCCTCTGGGGCAGAATGGCTGAAGAGTGTTCGGGAAAGGAAGTCCACCCGGACATTTTTCATTTCAAGTTCAGCCTTCGTCGGCCTTCGAGCGAGAAAACTCCTGTGTATTGTACAGCGGTTCGGTTTTTGATGTTCATACTTTTGTAGCAGACATCACAAGGACAGGCCTCGCTGGTGAACCCCGCAGATGGAAATGTGATTCGACAGGTCCGTCCTCCGCGTCCCTTTTTATCCACAGCGGCTGACGAGACCGGGTCACGCTGGGACAGCGGCCATTCACTGCTGAGTGCGACGAGGCTGGAAGCGACAGGGTTAGGGCTTCCAGAGTGATTCCGTTCCCACTACCTGCTCGGGAAAACTCGAAACAGCAATCCCGAGCTGCGGCGGACGGAAAGCCATCAAGCGCGGGCTTAAGGTAGAGAGCCGTCTTGGGAGAGGCGCGGGGTCGGATCCGATCGGCAGGAGCCAGAGTTTCGGTGAGGGGGGCGGGAGGGAGTCGATTCCTCCCTTTATGTGGCACTAATTTCGCAGCGGCAGGCGCGCGGCTCTCTGCTACGCCGCTTCCTCCATCCCGCACCTCGCATCTGGTCGCCCAAGCTGTTGGTGTGGGCATCTGCAGCAGGCGTGCTTGCCGAGCCGTTGTGCCCACCTCGCTCTCAACAGCATGTGGTGCGCCACAAAATAATAACCATTTTCTAAACAATTACAGGCAAAACGTCCCCCCAGAGGGAGGATGGGCTGATAATTGGGAATGAAAAGAGGCCCTGAGCTGTGGCTAACCCACCCAGGCTAGCGGACCAGCCTGGCTGTCGCCTTTGAGCCGCCCACCATCGGGGCAGTGTGGTGGGGAGGGTGTGCAGCGATACGCTAGGCCAGACCCCCCCCACATCCCCCGATCGCCCGCTGAAATGGCATCCGCTCGATTACGGCATTAGCAACAAGCATTTTGACATCTGTCTTCATTATTATCAATGAGCGGAGGCGACTGAGGAGCGGGTGCGCTCCATTAGCTCGGCCGGTCGCGTGGCTGCGCGGCTGATGTCTCACGTTAGATGGATCCCAACACGAGCTAACAGGATGGGACGGAAAAGGATGGGCTCACTGTTTTTTTTTTCTTTTTCTGCCTCGGCCAAGGTAAATCGGTAAAGAGAGAGAGCAACTGAATCTAAATAAGAAAGCTTATTGCAATCTGTATAATTACCACAGGGTAATGAAATAACTCACCAGCCTTGCCGCCTGCACTTAACAGAAATCGATGTGTGTTTGAGAGTTTATTAGAGCACTGAGGATGGGGGAGGGGCGGCCACCAATAGCACAACCTGTGTTAGCGGCTAATTGAGGAAGGAGTGGGGTTAAACATTGGGCTCTGGCCCACGCCCCAGCCCCAAACGCGGCTAGGCCGGCCAGCGTCCGTTGCCTCGATGTGCAAGCTCTGTTGAACGGAGGAGTTTAGGCAAATATCGGTTCCCTAGTGGTTGTGAACGCCACATCTCTTCCATCAACCCTGAAAGAGCAGCCCATCTGAAAAGCTGCAACTGGATGGCCTGCACAAGCCGGGGAAATTTCCAGGGCAAGTAGCAGGGTGAAATCAGGCACCTGCCAGTGTGACAATTCCAACTTTTCCACTTTTCAGCACTTTTCTCCGAACCTCATTCCCTGAATCCACAGTTGGGACTGATGGCCCTTAAAAGGCCCGAGTAATGGAAAGACAAACCAGCTATCCTTGTACGAGGTCACCTATCCAGGCAATATTAGGCACACGGATGAGCGTGTGCTGGACAAAGTGGCCATGTGGGTGCCAGGCAGGACTGGCGGCCGGCTATAGTAGGCTGCAGTAGCTGTCAGGCACACCTTTCCCAGGTGTCTGAATCGGCTTGTGTGGAGGGGGAGGAGGAAGGAGCAGAGAGGGGAGGAGCTCTTTAATTTATCTGTCTTCCTGGCTCACCTGGAGTGATGAGGAGGCGCCAGTCAGGCAGGCTGCTATTTTATAGCCTGTTAAGCACCAACGCTGTAACGGCCAACATTCCAATTTTAGGGAACAGGGAGCATTAGTGTTGGGCTCAAGGTTCGGCCAGGGCGTGGACAGAGAAGGGACAGGTGGAGAGACAGAGAGAGAGAGGGAGGGAGAGAGGAGAGAGGGAGTGGGTGAACAGGAGAGAGAGAGAGAGAGAGAGAAAGAGGCTGGGAAGATGCAGGATCTGGAGACTACACGGACTGCTGAGCTAGTGGCAGCTTCCAACATCCGTCCCCTTCGGACAGAGCAGGAAAGGGCATTGACATTCACTCAGGCCATGTGTGACTGTCTCACACACACACACACACACACACACACACACACACACACACACACACGCCTTCTCCCTCTGCTAAACTCTGTAGTCCTGGAGTGCCAACGTCTCCTGGGGATCCAGCAACGCACTCCCACAAGGGGGGCAGAACAAAACTCCAGAAAGAGGCAGGAGCGAAGGACCTGCCGTGTGGGCGACCTCACCTCCGCTAATTCCAGCCCAGCCAGAGAAGACAGCACTCGGTGAGAGCGATCGCTAAAGGTTAAGGTCAAAGCATTTATTTGCGTTCCACCGTAAACAGGTCTGAGGAAGACGGATAGGGCAGGGTTATTATCCCGGAGCGCACGCCACTGATTGATCGCCCAGCGCTCACTCGGTGAGCGGGAAGCGCGGCCCGGAGTGCCAGCCGTCACGTCGTGCTGCACCCGCGCCTGTGGCAGGC
The DNA here is from genome assembly GCF_041902795.1 of Electrophorus electricus. Classification (NCBI taxonomy): domain Eukaryota; kingdom Metazoa; phylum Chordata; class Actinopteri; order Gymnotiformes; family Gymnotidae; genus Electrophorus; species Electrophorus electricus. The sequence goes on along the minus strand of NC_137520.1, from coordinate 12,002,112 downwards.
TGGGAGCAGCCTCCACCAGGACGTAGGGTGCTTCATTCATCACTACGGGCGACTGACCCGAACGCCTGTCACAGGCTGTCCACCGCACGTCCGGTATCTGACGGCGCCGCTTGTGAAGGTCGCCCAGGTCACGGGAGGTGGGTCAGGAGGGCCGAGAGCGTGCTGGAAGCTGAAAGCGTTCCCCATGGAGACCCTTCGCTCTCTCCTTCCCCCTTACCCAGCCATGCGGTGGGGGGTGGGGTGAAGAGACGGGGGGGGGGGGGGTTCATCCTGATGAGTCACCCTAACCCCTGCAACCGGCCCGCCGCAATTAGTCTGCGCTAAGCTCCTGCCACTTACCCAGCTGAGCATATGGAACAAGATAAGCCTGCAAGACGAGGGCGTGCATTCAGATTCTAGTGAACACTGTGAACTGTTGCACTGTTGACATGGAAGACATAGAGATAGAAGGGGGGGGGGAGGATAGAGAGAGCAAGAAAGAGAGTGAGGGAAATAGAGTGAGAGAGAGAGAGAAAGAAAGAGATTTCCTGATTCACCACCTTTCAGTTGAATGTTGTTAGGAGTCCCTTCTCCCGACGTTGCCGTTAGCAGAAGTGTGTATGATGGCTGCAGAAGCCTCGCTGCGCGCATGGAGGTGATGGGGAACACACTCCTGACCGTCTCTACTCCCTTATTAAAGCTGCCAGCAGCGAAACGCTCAACCACAAGTCTCTTTAGGAGCTTTAAAAAGAGATTTCATCAATGCCCATAAAACGGTCCAAATTAAAAAGGGTGATGGCAAAGTAAAACAAAGAGTCTTAGGACACCACCCCAAACTGCAGCAGAAGACCCAGCCCTGTCTCTGAAGAGCACAGTCGCTCTGAGAGGTGGCACGGCCCAGTGTGCAAGTGTGTGTGTGCCTTGCTACAGAGAACACCTCCGTATGCCTGTGCTACATCATGCCAGGCAAGCGGAGCTCCACCCCCCCCCAAGGGACACCCTCCTGCTGGCTGTCCCTTGCCCATCTGCTCGAAAAATCAACATGGGAAGATCAGCCCCGTCCACGGAGAGCAGCAAAATCCCTCCTGCTGTGTGTGTGTGTGTGTGTGTGTGTGTGTGTGTGCGTGGTGGGTGTGGGTGTGACTGGAACCTGGAGCGCGGGTGCGTTTGCGTGAGTGTCAAAAAGAGAGCGAGGCAGAGAGAGAGAGAGGGAGAGAGAGAGAGAGAGAGAGAGAGAGAGCAGGGGTGTGCAGAGCCGGGCCAGGCTGGTGCAGGGGCCCAGGGTCTACCTGTGATGATGGTGGCTCCCTGCATGGGGGGAAGATTAATGCTGCCTCTCTGGAGCAAAGGTAACATCCAGAGCTTAATAAGGTACAAACAATTGCTTCCATTTTGTTTGCTACCAGGGGAAAACTAAAATTGTGCTGCTGAGGTGTATTTTTTATTTTCAGTGTGGTTTTGGCAGGGTTGGGATTTGGGGCTGCTGTGTGCGAGCACGTGTGTGTGTGTATGTGTGTGTGTGTGTGTGTGTGTGTGTGTGTGTGTCACATGAAAAGGTCTTATAATACTAGTGCACTCATCCATCCATTGAGAAGGTAGCTGTATGTATGAAAGGAGAGAGAAACATAACCACAGCACTCAGCAGAGAGGTACCAGTCCAAAGCCAAACTCCTGCCATGATTTGGTCTCACCCATTCCACCCACCCGCCTGGGCGAGGCAGGGGGGGTAGGAACCGAAAGCTGGGGAGGGGAGGGGCTCTTACCTCGACGCCCTGCACTTTCAGCTTCATGTGATCCTCTCGCGTGGTCTTTCCATCTTTCCTCTTCTTCCAACAGTAGCCGTCCTTCCTGTACTTCACCTTTTTTCTGTTGTACAGGATCATAGACCCATTCTGTGGCCTAGATCCCAGTGAGAAGGACGCGGGGGGGCGTCAGGAGGGGGCGAGGAGAAGGAGGGAAAAAAAGAAGAAGAAGAGGAAATATTTAGTTAAAGTCAGAGCTGCAGGACTTGGCGTGGGAGCAGCACAAAGAGGCCATCGCATGCCCTAACGGAATCAGTAACGCTCCAGCACCTAAATCGACACGGCCATTTTTACAGACGGGGGGTTTTGGAGGTTTTTTTTATTTTTTTTTTTGCATTGGCATGCACAGTTTGACAATGAACAAAGCAACCTTCAGCATAAATTTGCAGCAGTGGGTCCCATCTGCTGAGAGAGGAGCCCTGGATGTGGGGTCCTTGCTGGGTGAAATCACAGAGACAGAGCAGGCGACGCAAGCGTGAGGGGCTGAAGCCTTTTCTGTTGCTCCACGTTCTGTGAGGAGTGCTGAAGAATGTTCCCCAGGGAGAGAGAGATCTCCCTCGCCATTTCATGCATAATTCATTTGAACTTTACTTTCTCCTTTGCCTGGTGGCTGATAACACTGTCGGCCGAGACTGTGAAAAGCTGCTGTCAGCTTCCACATTAGCAGGAACCGTAAAGGCACGTGTGTTAAGCGCTGGCTAATAATTACAAAGGGTGAAAGTTGCACAGGCATACCAATGATGTGTGCGACATGCATACTCTTACATAAAGACGCATGCACACACACACACACACACACAAACACACACACACACACACACACGTATCCACAGAGATATTCATGCATGCAGGCGCGGACATGCGCACACACACACGCACACACACGCATAGCAGTGCTACAGCTGGCTGGTTCTGGCCGAGTCCCAGGAGGAAGCAGGCTCGCTGGCAGCCATCAGTGCCTCTGAGCCAAGACCAGCAGGGTCTCAACTTACACTGGCAGCAATGGAAACATGGCCACCTTCTACATGACACAGCCCACACACTCATTCCCTAACACACACACGCACACACACACACGGATATATACAGCCCCGTGAGTACCGTAAGCAGTCGCTCACTCTGAAACAAAGCCCACTGTGGGTCTGGTGTTGTCTTTGTGGTTATTTTATCATTTCCGTCCCTCGGTTTTAACCACCGCGCTGCATGCATCATTTTCGAGCGCAGCTCGAGAGGCGTCTGACACTTGTTTATTTTTGTGATTGCTCATCAATCACTGGACAGAACGAGTCTCGGGGGGTGATCCAGAACAGGAGGCGGTGTCCCACCAGCGCGCAGCTCTGGCCCAAAACCGCCTCTTTTAATTAGAGATGCCACTCAAATGATGCCATCCTCCATTCTGCCTCTCACTGGGGCTTCACCCTTTGTGCCAAAGCACCGGGACTCTGTGCACTGTGTCCTCCACCTCTCCTACTGCCCATCCCTGTTCTCTCATTCCTCCATTCTGTGCATCCATCAGCTCCACTTCGCTCCCTTCCTCTCCCTTCCTCTCCCTCCCTCTCTCTCTCTCTTTCTGAATCATGTTATCATTGCTCTTATTTGGTGTCTGAGCAGTCCAGATTTTCCTAGCTCAGGAGTCTTTCTTGGGATCAAAATTCTTCTTTTTCCCTCTTAAGGTTTCCTACCTGTCCCTGAGAGGGGTGGGGGTGGGGTGTGTGTGTGGGGGTCCTTACCAGTGCTCCCAATGACCTTCAATGGCTAATGTAAAACAAACTAAACAGATAAAGCTGAATTCATTCATTCATTAAACTCACTCTCAGACGTAAGACACGCTGTACGTCCTCAGTTATGAGCACACCTCGCTTCACCACGACTGGCCACAGCATGAACGGTGCAATGGAGAATAACAGAACTGAGCGCAAAAACACTGTCCCGGCAGAAAAGATAAAAAAAGATGACTGATAAAAAAACTATTTTTATGACAGTCAAAGAAAGTGTCATTCAGATAATAAATCTCATTTAGGTTTGGACTGTGGGCTGGTAGAATGACTAAATGAATCCACACCCTCTCCAGACGATGCTGTTTGGTCTCACACTCAGTGTCTTTTCTGACACTTTATTATGAAAATAAATTTTTTGTTTGCAATACAAATAGTTTCATTATCAATCGATATCAATCTAAAAAATGAGCAAGTTTACTTGCAATGATTTATTGTTTCTTTTGCAGTGTCAACAGATTTGCTCTCAATGCTATTATTTTTGATCACATAATAAAGGAACAAATTTCATTCCATATTAAAGCAGCTCTTTCCATTAGACACCTCGTACGGCTGAGAGCCATCGCAAAGAGGTGTGAGGCTGGTGGAATAGAGGTGCCGCCACCAGGTCGAAGGGTCACACCCCCGTTCGCCTGCGATGAGCTTCTATTTGCTTTCTCCTCGAGAGACCGTGTGTGTCGTTAGCGGCGCTCGGCTGAGAGCAGGTGTGCGGGCTTCTGGGAGGTCTGTCTACGGGGAGGGCCGTCATAACTCAGCCTCTGTCTCTGTATACATAAGCCATTCAATTAGACTTATCAGAACGTTGCATATTTATACATGCTGGGTGAAATGTTAACTGCGCCGTTATCGCAAGGCCGGATTCTCCGAGGCCCGGACGTGACAGATTAATATGGAAATCGAGCGCGGCTCCGTAGAGGGAAGGGGGAAGATTCCTTCTCGCCGCAGTTCAACTTCACGTCAACAGCGATGATTATCAGCGCTGGCCTTCCTCCCGTGCTGGGCCTCATACAGAAGACGAGAAATCCGTCATTCAGCAGTGGAGACAGAGCGCGCGGCTTCACTTCATTCGTTTCAGATGAGTTGGGGGGGGGTTCTGTTCCAGGGCATTATAGTGAAAGAAGCCGCCACACGACGAGAAGCATCTCTGCTTTGAATCTGCCCGTTACGTGAGGACTTTACCAACTGCTCTTGTTCTGGTTTGCCTTATAGAGACATTTTTAGAAGGATGCCTATCCCCCCCAAAAAAATAAAGCAACAAATACTCCAAAATATGACTGTACTGTATTTATGGTGACTTAACAAAAACTACAGGGAGATAAAAAAATATATATATATATCACCCTTGTGCCATATTTATTGACAGCTTTACTGTGTTGAGAATATATACTGGACTCTGCTTCCAAAATACATATTTTTTTGATATATATGACTGTCTTGGATGCAGTGATCAGAGTGTAACTGTGGTAACGTTAGAAAGAGAGACACGCAGGGCTGAGAGGGGCATCACTCTCCCCACAAAGCGCCTTGATTAATGCCACATGTGCTGTTTCTCTTTGCCTGCCTGGCTTGAAACGAGAGAGAGAGAGAGAAAGAGAGAAAGAGAGAGATGGAGGGATGAAGAGGTAGAAGAGGAGAGCAGGAAAGGCTTGTGCAGATGAAGAGGGTGAGCTGGCGGCAGACGAGGTTACTCAGGAAAGAGCGAGCACATGCCATTATCCCTTACTCATCAAGTCTGCTGGACGCCATGTTTCACACACGCACACACACATGCACACGCACACGCACACACACACGCACACGCACGCGCACGCGCGCGCGCACACGCACACGCACACACACACACATTGCTTACCAACTATATCAGCGGCTGTGACATACCAATGCCAACAGCTCACTCATTCTTCAAAGAGGAACCCACACGTCACGCCATGCCAGTCGCCCCAACACAACACTGCACGCTTCTGCTGTTACGAGACCTGTCACTTACAGCTCACGTATTGCTCACGTGTGCTCACGTGTGCTCTGTGGGTCTGGGTCTGGGTCTCTCTCTCTCTCTCTCTCTCTCTCTCTCTCTCCCCCCCACCCCCCCACTCTAGCTCTCTTAGTAGTGGTTGCCTGAGAACTGACGCCCTTCCAGCACAAAACAGATGTTCCCTGAGCGGTTATCTTGATGGGGAAAAAAAAAGGCAGAGACAATTTAAAAAGATTATAAATAACAGTGCTGCATGTAGTGTCTGTCCCTCCCAGACCTGGGGAGGGCTAAGGGGTGTGGGGTGAGGAGTGGCATGGGGAGTTGGGGGAGGGGGTGGTTGCTCAGCTTATCTCAGTAGCACCAGGCGTGCAGAAGGAGACCTCTGCATGACAAGTGTCAGCGATGGGACGGCCGATAAGCAGGCCTGCAGTCAGTTAGGGAGCGTGGGTGAGCGAGGGAGACGGAAACACGGTGGCGCTATGACATCGCCGGAACAAACGCCCGGCCGGGTCCGGAGGCCCTGCTCCTCTAACGAACACCAGACAGGGCGCTAGAACAGCTCCACTCTGTCGGCTTTAATTAAAGCTTTAGAAGGGCAGGCAAGCGTGTATGAACGAAGCAGTGAGTATGGGCTGGCCTGTGAGCGTTCGTCAGTGGTGCGGTTTGGATGGTTGTGTGGGTGTGGGTGTGGGTGTGCATGCGCACGCATGTGTGCTTGTGTGTTTATATGTCTGTCCGTGTGTTTGGTGTGTGTGTCCGTATTCTGGGTGTTCCAGATTGGCCTCATTCTCCAATCTCGCCTCTTACCCAGTTCACAACCTCCCAGTGGGAATTAAATTAATTTCTTCCTAAATGCATTAATTTCATTCATATCTTCACAAAATGGCATGTCAGGAGGCGGGCAGTGTGAAGCTATTGCACGCATGTGCATCTGAGCGATCGAAAAAGACACACAGCACCCTGTCAAGGTAACATTCTAATTGTATTCAAATCATACGTTCCTGTGTCTCTGTGTCCTTGAGATGCACATCGCATGTCCTTCCCTGCATCCTGCCAATAGGTGGTAATATCTGCTAATTTTAACGAGCACGGACAGACTGTGTTCCTCTGGCCACCAGCTCCAGATCACTGCTGGGATTATTGCAAATGAGCTCCCTCTCTGCTTTGCTTCACTGTTGAGCTTCCTGTGTTTGCCTTCCGATTTCCTGCAGTAGTTACTTATGATAATGTTCAGCAGAGAGGATACTTTGTTCTCTCAATAAAACCAGGGTGGGGGAGAACTGCCTCCTGCCTAATTTCATGTCGACTCCAAACCCACAAGAGCTTTTGTTCGAAACACTCTCTCACACAATTAAATCTCAAAACCGCAAGCGTACCCAAAACATCTCCCAACTAAAACGGGTTAGATTTTTCATTCATCTGCAGTGACATTTCTGCAGTTCCAATTACATTCTAAACATGTACATAATAGCCTATGTTTTAAAGTTTCTGGGGAATTACATAATGTGTACTTGTTATACTCAGCAGACATTAGTCTTTCCCCTCAGGATAACCGTGACTCAGTGACATCGAGAGAATCCGACGCCATAGAAAGAATGTTTATCGTCACCGCAGACAAGGAATTTCTTGTCCTTTTTTTTCCTTGTTATTCATTTATTGCATTTTTTTTCCCCCCCTATGAGCGAGTCATTTTGCCAACACCTCGTCTCCCTGAGCAGCGAGCGAGCGAGCGAGCGAGTGAGCGAGCGAGGACGCGGCGAGTGAGACAGGAGCTTATTAACCTGCAGAGAGCGTAGTCGCTCAGCTCGGCTTAATAAGAGAAGGGGCGCGTAAGAGGGAGAGACAGAAACAGAGAGAGAACACAGACACTCGCTAGTGTCTAACAGAGAGAGCAGCCTGTAGAGAGATCACACCACCCCGGCCTGCCGTCCCGGACGGCGGCTGACGGGCTGAGCTTCCCATCTACAGACCACAGTCTGCAAAACTAGCTAGACTGAAACAGAGGACAACAGTGCTATGTCAATGAGACAGCATGTTCCCGGGAGAGGGGTGGTATCCAGGCCTTGTGGCACAGTATTGATGAGGGGACAAGCTGTCCATCGCCCCTGGAGACGCTGGTGAAGGAGTGAGAGGGGGTGGTGAGACAAGGACATGCCAGCCGCCCTTTAGGGCAGGTGCCAGCTTGGGATTTATGGATCACGGATGCACTGGTCCTGCCCTCTTGCTCGGGGGGGGGACCGCCACCGTCTCCTGCTCCTCCACACCCCCCCCACCCCCCGCCAGGGCCCAGCGGAGCTATCGATCCGGCCCCGCGGACGGCCACGTGGCCAGCTATCGACTGCCTTATGATTCATCTACAATGCAATTCTGCAAGCTAAGGCAGACAAGCCAGAAAGAAAAGGCATGCGAGAAAGATCAAACAGATAAAGGAAGGAGGGAGGGAAGAGAGGGAGAACAAAGGAGACATATGAAGCACGAGGAGTGAGAGAGCAGGAGAGCAAAGGAAGGATGAACTTGCGTTAAGATGATTAGTCAGCCCTGACCAACGATGTGGTAGCAGAGAGCCTGTACAGTCACCACGGAACGAGTAGAGAGAGAGAGAGAGAGAGAGAGATAGAGAGAGAGAGAGAGAGAGAGAGAGAGAGAGAGAGAGAGAGACGCTGTGTTTGTGTCCTGGGTCGGGGGTCACATTGTGGAGCTGGCATGGAGCTGTAGCTCTCTCTGGGTGGTGGAGCGCATCAAAGAGTCTTTTGCACCTTTCGCCCGCCAATCACAGCCCAGCTCCCAGCAGCCCTACAGGAACAGCACGGGGCTAATTGGAGCCCTGGGAGCGGTGCTTGTCCAGCACTGTCTCACATTTCACACTCGTGTACACACACAAACACGCATACACACATCCACATACGCGCGTGCACAGACACGCACGCGCACACAAACAAACGCTCACGCAAACACACACACACACACAGACACACATGCACACAGACAGACTGAGCGTTGCGTAAACTGTCACACAGGTATACAACAGACCAGAAGTGCAGAGAGAGTGGAGTGTTTGTGGCCAGCCAGAGGGGTGGATGGGTGGGGTATTACATGGGAGGCAGGTGGGAGTGATCGTAGACACGAGGACGGAAAGGTGGGAGGAGTCTCACACAGTTTTTGGGGATGTGGGAGGGGTCTCAGACGAAGTGCGTCCAGCGCACACTCGCACTGACACTGCCATTCCTGCCGCCTGAGCTCCGTGCGCGGACCCGGCTCAGGGAGACCGCTCAGCTCCGTGTGTAAAAGCACACCAGAAAAACAGTGAGAGCTGCACACTTCCCCGTCCCGCCGTAATAAATAGATAATGCACAGCGACTCCTGTAGTTACTTGTCGAACACTCTATCAATAGACTACTTGCAGCAAGAAAAGAAAGGAAAAAATGCAGAAAAAAGCAGAACACCGTGTTCAGGGCCAGCTGACGGCGCGCGAGATTAGGGGAAGAAAACACAGGTTTGGCGCATGCACACGCCTCCAGGCTCCCGCGCCGGTGTCAGTCAGTGAGGAGATTCCCACACGACTTTCCCGCAGACTCACAACACGCGCTCCTCTCTGCACCGCTCGGCTGGATCCTTCCAGCGCTCCTCACAAGTGCCGCAGTCACGGAGGGATTCGCCAGACAGGGTGAATTTAACCCTCAGGTGCAGGAACGTGAGGCAGAGCGGCGTGCTCGGGAAGGGCCGAGCCCTGCAGAAGGAGCCCGGGAGCCCAGCCCAGCGCCCCCTGGTGGTCGTACCACAGGGCCTCAGTAGACAGAGAAATATGAAAAGTGGGAGAGGTAGAGAAGGGGACATCTGTGTGTGTGTGTGTGTGTGTGTGTGTGTGTGTGAGCAGCAGGTGTACAGCTAGAAGGCCTCCCCGCATGGCCTTTGGCCTCCGGACAGTCACCTCTGGCCTGGGAAGGTGAGGGTTAGGACCTGCCCGTCTGTCTGGAGCTCTAGCTCTCAGGCCTAAGGAGCTGAAGGATGGTACCTGAGCGCTTTAAAATGAAATCACAGGATGCAGATTTCACCAGCCCTCGCTGACATTTAGCCCTGCGCCCAGACACGCAGGCAAAGAGCAAACCCTCCCGGCACGTCCTACTCGCCCCGAACGGGCGTGTGTTCGTCTGAGTGTGTATGTGTGCGTAATGCAAAATGCGGTTTAAGGGGGAGAAAAAAAAGACAGAGAGAGAGAGGGAAAAAGAGAGACGTAGAGAGGAGGAGAAGGAGAGACCAGCGGGCTAATGAGGGTCCAGAGAAGGCAGTAAAAATGACGTAGTGTCCTGGACACTTTAAGACCATCATTAAACTTTCCCCTCGCCAAGTTTACGAGCGCCTTTGTGCGTTGGAGGGAAGCGTGGCCGTAAAGCAGAGCTTTGGCTCATTGCGATCGATTTATTCCCTTCGTTAGTGAAGTGGCTCCGCCCCCTTACGAGATCCTCACGTGTTGGCCATAATTACGGGACCGTTCCTCTTTTATTGACGCAACCTTGCTGTTTTAATTAGGCTTTACCTGTTCGGAGAAAGATACAATGTCACATGGAAGCAGTCAATAGAGCGTCTATTTTAGGCAGCACCGCGTCTGGCTTTGTGTAGTGATCTATTTTATGGATATACGTCTTAAGGAGAGGACGTGGGCAGTGCAGGTGTCTGACTGACCACCTATGCTTCTTGAGGCCTAGACACTGGACACAGGAATGGATACAACTGCAGAAACGTACTGAAAGCAATGGTGTGTGTGTGTGTGTGTGTGTGTGTGTGTGTGTGTGTGTGTGCCTTGGGACTGAAGAGTGATGTGAAGGAAGTTGGCAGGAGTTTTCATAGTGCTTGTGCATGTGTGTGTGTGTGTGTGTGTGTGTGTGTGTGTGTGTGTGTGCATGTGTGTGTGTGTGTGTGTGCATGAGTGAAGGTGACCTCCAAGAGAGGAGAGGGCGCTTGCGTGCTGGGCCAGGGTGACAGCGGCCCACCTGTCCTGGCATGGAGCCACGCGGCCCCCATCTGCCCCCGGCAGGACGTCCTCTCCCCCAGGGCTCCCTGATCGCCACTGTCAGCCCCCGCACACGCCTGCCCACCTCTTCCCTGGCATGCCAGTGGGACGGGGTGCCTGGTTTAAGCAGCCTGGCAGAAGCAAGGAAAGTCAGAGCTTCCGAGCAGAGCAGTGGATGGGTAGAGGCCAAACTCACCCCACGTCCTAAAGAACAAAGCTGGTTCCATGTCGAACTGCTGTCATGGTTACCGTTCCCTCAATGGTCCGGTACTCTTCCCCAACCTCTTCTCAGTCTTTATTGCAACCGCCTGACCAGGTACGCCAAGCACACGAACACACACACAATGCCGAGACCCAGAGCAACGTGTGTCAACACTTCATCAGATGGCTTGATCTGTATCTCTTCCTCTCGTGCCGGCGTATCGCCGGCGCTCCCTGTGGTCCTCCTCTCGGCCTGTCTTTAGCATAACGCTTCTCTGATGCTTTCTGCCTCCGGGCCTCAAGGCTGCACCCGGAGCGGCGCTTTGACCGCCCAGGACCGTAGGGTATGCTAAGAGCGCGCGTCTCACATCTCCTCCAGCCATGGCGCCGCCGAGCCCGCCCATGTTAACCGGGCCGGCTGAACCGCACGGCTGTGCTCGCCGTCGGGAGAGAGCGAGCGTGGGGGGGGGGGGGGGTGGTTTGATGAGAGCGCCTGCTTCTGCTTTCACTTTTTTTTTGTATGAGCTGACGTGGGAGGGAGGGAAATGGAGACATGAAGAGAGAATAAAAGAAAAACCAGAGAAGGATGGCTTCAAGAAAAATATGCAAGCCAGAAGTCTCCATGTTTTTATCTGAACATGCTAAAACAACAACAGAAAACAACAACAACAACAACAAAAGCGTGCAGTACATTGTCCCGCAACCATGTCTGGCTGGAAGTATTCCCTGCCAATTCCCAGGTCTGCGATGAAGGCGCCGATGCTGCTCCGGGCGGGAGCGAAACCCCACCTCGCAGTGCTCTGCATACATTGGTGTGCCGTGCTGTTAGTCTGGCTGACTCTCCAATAACCGTGACCATATTGCTAGCCATTCAGCGCGGGAGTCGCGGGGGGGAAGCTGATTACGTGCTCCGGTGCTCTCCGAGGAGCCGGGCTCACACAAAGCTCCTCCAGAGCGCTTGGGTTTAACCCCTCCGGATCACAGATACGCACACACACGCCTCTCCCGTAATACTCAGGGCAGTGTCTAGCACGCATGGCTTCTGCGCTCAACCCATTCCACACACAAGAGCACGTCTGCTTAGAAACCGGCAGAAGCCTGCAAAAGGACACTGATCGCCGCAACCCACCCGACCAGAGTCCAGCGGGCCCCTCTGCCCAGTGAGAAAGCGATGGTGAGGAGGAGTGTGGTGAGAGAGCGAGAGAGATACAGAGAGAAATGGAGAGACAGACAGACAGACAGAGAGAGAGAGAGAGAGAGAGAGATAGAGAGCTTAAATCCCCAAGGGGAAGCTGTCCCCTCTGGGCTGTTTGGAGAGCATTCCGCGTTCCACGCATCACTCTCCATTAGCCCGGCCACGCTCCGAGTGTCAATCTGCAGGCTGCATCCCTGGAGAAAGCACCCCGTTAGTGGTAACAGGGTCTGGCCACTGCTAATGACCACCCCAGCTATGCCTCCTTCAGAGGACGACCCTCCGCCACACGGTCAGCATCCCCTTGCTGGGCGCCGTGCACCCTCATTCTGCAGGCCCGGTGCGGGGCCCTCTCTCTGGGGGCAGGCACGGCCCCTGGAGTCCACCCCCGGCACTCGGCTCTGCCGCTATATTTTTGAGCAGCCTGCCCCTGCCTGTATTACTGATGGAGCATCTGCATGCGCTCATGTGATGTGTCCAGCCGCTGGCTGCCGGGGACCGCTAGCACGGCGTTTCTTCCCGGCGCGGCTACGGGCGCCAGCGCCCTGGCGAGGGCCGCAGCTGCTCAGGCGCCGGTGGGGGATGATGGGAGATTAAAGACTGCGGACGGGAGGCGTGTCGGGAGAGAAGGGCTCTTCTGAAGCACTTTGTTTCATCTGTCATAGAGGAGAGGAGAAGGAGCACGGGAGAAATTGAGGGTGAGCTTCACAGATGAACTCCGGGATCCGGACCCGTCAGAACGCCGCTCCGCATCCGCAGATGGAGCGGAACATTTCCTTTCCCGATCCTTCATCGCACGTGCGTTCAAACCTGTCAGACGACGGAACTACGGCACAGCCATACAAAGGGTAACGTGGGATTGATACATGGGAATAAATATGAGTGTCAGGTCCCACGATCACACAGTAAGACAGACGGCACGATGGCTGTATGAAAGAGGGCTGAGGAGAGTAGTGGCACTAAATCGAACACAGAGCAACTGTTCTTCCACACAGAGAGAAAGAGAGAGAGAAAATTAAACAGAGAGAGAGAGAGAATAAGAAAGAGAGAAGCGGGGAGGAGACAGAGAGACGCGGTCAATAAAGTCATTGTCCTTACCCTGTCAACAAAAAAGGCTGGAAAAGGCATTGAGGTAAGGACAAAGCTGGGAGAGGGAGAGAGGGAGAGAGAGAGAGGGAGAGGGAGAGAGAGAGAGAGAGGGAGAGAGAGAGAGGGAGAGAGAGAGAGAGAGAGAGAGAGAGGGAGAGAGAGAGAGAGGGAGAGAGACTGAGGGTCAGAGAAAGGGCTGCCTTCATTACTGTCAGCGCCCCTCTCTCCCTTTAGGGTACAGGTGACCCTACCACTGAGCTCCAAGCATGCACACACCAGGCTAATCATTTGCTTTTAATCACCAGGATATTCTCCCTGTCCTCTCTGTCTCTCCTTTTCTCTTTCTTTGACCCCCCCCCCCCCCCGGCCCCCCCGGCCCCCCCGGCCCCCCCGCCTGCCCTAGCCTTTGCCAAGGTCCAGCTAATTTTATTCTAATTGCCTGCACCCTCAGCCGAGACTGATCTGCCTCATTGTGCCCACCCCCTCGCCATACTTCATTCTCCCTCCTCCTGAATCTTCTCCCACTCCTTCACTCATCTCTGTCAACCACTACATCCCCTAACCTCCCACCATCTCGGGTCAGATCTCTCTCTCTCTCTCTCTCGCTCTCTCGTTTTTTCTCTCCTCTACGGGTCCTCTCCTCTCCCATCCGCTACCTGACGTCTCCCAGCCCCTTGGCTGCACCGTGACTGCGCGAGCGTTGTCAAATCTCCTCCGCTCTCCCAACTCAGCTGAGCCCTCGTTCTGGCGGACGGGCGAGCGCGGCGACAGAAGGGCGGGAGGCTCGCTCCTGCGCGCGACGCCGGCCAATGAGAAACGGTGGCCGGCTCTGATTAGGCAAAGCCGTCGCGCCGAGCCTCGTTTTGCCGAGGATGAGAGACACAATGGTGCGAGCAAAGCGTCCTTGCGGGGAGGAGCCTGTCGACCAGGCTGCTGTCCTCCCGTACCGATTCGCTGAACGTTATCAATCCACACCTGCCTCGCCTTTCAGCAATCACAAAAGCAGCGGCCGGCCGCTGACCCAGGCGCCAATCTGTCGGCTGGGTCCCCTGCCGCATCTCATTTGCATACGGCCGGCGATTCGCCGGCTCGGGAACATGCCCGGCCCACCGAGCCTTGAGAATAGCAGTCCTTTTGATCAAAAGCAATCGCAGGTGTGAAGGCATTCTGCGCCACTGAGAACATAAGCAGCCTCTGCGCGGAGGCCCTCAGCCGGGCCTGTTAAAAATAGCTGCCATCACTCAGTGACATGTCATTACTAGGCAGAGATAAAAATGAAAGCATCAATTTTAGCGTAAACTTTAAGTAAGCAAAGCGGCCTGGATATAGCGATACTCTCAGTGGAGTTCTGGCTCTGCTAATTGGAGTTTTGTAACAAGCTTCTTAGCTGATAATGGCTTAGTTTGGTCATCAACACTGTGGCATCTACAAGCCACAATTAAAAGTAGCCAATGGAAATTCAACACTGTAATCACACTTTCAGAGTCCTCCCTTTCTTCCGCGCTCTCCAATCAGAAGCCCTTGATGAATGTTCATTACACCTGAGGAAAGCCCTTCAGATAGAGCCACAGACACGGAGACTAATTACTTTTTAATTTATTGACTAATGGCTGCAGCTTTTGCAGGCTGCAGCTTTTGCAGGCTGCAGCGATTGTTCTGACTGTCATCGTGCTAGGGCTGTCTTCAGCTCTGCTTCTGATATGCCATCGGAATAATGGGTCATTACAAACAGATTAAACCCAACTGGGCATTTTTCTTCTTTTACGCGCAAGAAAAATGCACATGATGACATGATTACACTAAAAATACAGCCATAAATAAATACATCAGCCTATCAGTAGTTACGTAACACTGGGCTCAGTCTCCCTAGTGTATATAAACAGAATCCCTCGTAGTTAATAATGTACCCTTTATGGAATCCCTGGCTGTTTAATTTCACAGTTGGGTGAGGAGCCTCTGGACTACACTGACTGGCACTCAAGGTTAAGGCTCTCCCCTGGGAGACTACATCCATCTTCTCCCCACAGTCTCTAATCAGCCATGGATTCTGGAGATATCTCACTGGGTTCATGACGTTTGTGGTGTTCACTGGGAGCTCGGGCAGGCCCTGAAGACCGTGATGCAGCCCCAGACCAGGGTGCCCCCACCCACGCATATACCCCTCCACACTCCCGCCCTGAAACCCCTCACTCGGCACCTTTTCGAGCCGCTGAGGTCTGGAAACGCTCTCCCTCTTCCGGCAAGAAGGCATAAATCCGGACGGATGGCGGGAGCCCACGGAGACCGTGTCCGCTTGCTCTCGAACTCGGAGTGGCATTACGCCTCTGTTGTAAGGCGCCGGCATGAGACGGAGGTTAATTAAAACGACTAACAGATGCGCGTGCAGCTCCGACGCTCCTCAGTGGCAGGCGTGTGAGACGAGCAGCCCTCAGCCCTGCACCGCGGGCGAGGCAAACAAAACAGGTGGGCTTCGACTTCCCTCCTTCTTTCTTCCTTTCCTTCCCTCGTTGATTTTGATCTTTTTTCTAATACCCCCCTCCCGCCCTGCCCATCTGTCTGAAGGCAGAAGTCAAAGGCTGATTAACAGACTCCAGCGGGCCAGTTCTGGGGAGCAGTAAAGAGTCTCGCCCCTCGGGACACACAGAGAACGGGGAGCGAACAGCCCCCTCCTCACCTCTCTCTGGCCGCCTCCTCCTCCTCCTCCTCCTCCTCCTTCTCCTCCCCAACCCTCCCGGTTGCGCCGGCTGCTGACGTCAGTCCCTCTGTGAAGGCATGGGGGGGTTGATGGAGCTCTGCCAGGCACACGCTGTACCTGTGCTGGCAGCACGACACGCGGGTGCCGGCGCGAGAGAACCCGGCACGGCCGCCTGTTCCACCTCCGCCTGACGCCCCCCGCGCGGGGAGAGGGAGCGCGTGCTCTGGATCTCGCTCTCTCTCCCTCTCCCTCCCGTCTCTCTCCCTCTCTCTCCCATTCTATCTTTTTCGGAGTTTTTCCATCTGACTTTGTTGTCGCAGGGGTCAAAATCGATTTCATCTGTGGGCTACAAAAAGGTAAACACTATAACACTGGCACTCAACACCCAGGAGGAAAGGCACTTTATATGAGTCGCCAGCACAGTGATGGGTTCAGCAACACACCACCAGTTAAAGGGGGGAACACAACCCAGTATTACATGGAAACAAACAGGATGAATGAAGCTAAAGTGATTAGTGTAAACGTTGCCCGGATTAGGTGGACAAATCTGATGGCTCGCTGAGGTGCTGGTATCTAAGGCCGAGGGGCAGGTCACAGCCTACGTTAGTTGGCACCTCCATCCAGAGAGATCCCGCTGTACAAACTATGCAGACTGCATCTTGAAAAAAATATCAAACTGATAATGGCACCATAAAACAGATCATTTTACAGGCAGACGATCTCAGTCTTGAATGCACTTGAAAACCATTTTCAAGCTACATAAAGTTTAACATAGCGCTACATCTGCCGAACCAATAGGTTCCACACTACATGGAACTTTGAATTTAATTAAGGTATGGGAAAGCATGTAGCCCGGGGCAGGGAGGTCTTCTCCACACACACACACACACACACACACACACACACGCATACACGCACACACACACACACACACACTCTCACACTCACACACACACACACACACACACACTCACACACACACACACACACACACACACACACACACACACACACACAAGAGAATGAAAAAGAGATACTTCGAACAGGTGGGCCTGCACAGGATGTGTTTGAGCTACAACTAGCTGACCACGTGAGCACTGTGTGCCCACTCTGACTTGATAAATAACCCACATGCATACTACATTGCACTCACATGAGACACAAATCCTTTTCTCCACAATGCTAAAGAAAAGTTGCAGTCTTGAGAATAAACATGGCTACGCCATATGTCTTTCAACTTCATCTGAGATACTGCATACTGTCAAAACCCTGCAAACCACCTTACTGTGTATTCCACCAGGCTGATCCATCTGGCTTTCTAGCTAAAAAAAGAGACTTCAACGTACTACGCTTACAGAATTGGTTCTCCAATTAAAACTCTGGGTAGCCATTAAATAAAAGCCTTCAGCACAACAGGAATTCTCAACTGGGGTTTTGTTTTGTTTTTTCAGAAATAAACTTCAGAACTCTGCAAAGGAAGTAATTTCCAAGCAGATCTCTGGTCTGGCAGTGGCCGTGCTAACCGAACCTCTGGAGCGCGAGCAGAGAGCTATGCTAATGCGTGCTCATTCCAGCGCCTAGATTATTGATCCGCAAGTCTTCTTTCGTAGCTTGATTTCTGTTCTGGCCATTTGAAAGCTCACAACATAAATTCAGAGGATCAATGGTAATTGAGGACTAAAAACGATGAAGTGACTTGCTACTTTTTTGTGCAGGTGGGGACATTTTGGTCCTTGGACCTTTACAAAGTGTCAAATGATCCATGAGCAGTCAAGAACTTTTCAACAGAAGGTGTTCAATGCCACGCAAACCTTAAATTCCCTACAGCAGCCAGCAAACACACACACACACGCACACACACAAATCCATTATGTGTCACACCATTAACATGGACGAAGGACATTTTCAACATTCAAATGCCAGGGTGAAGAATAAATGTCAACCCATGCTTTGTTATGCTAAATCAATTACCCACTAGAGAGTGCACAGGAGGAGCAGGCGCACACTTAACCGCACGCCACGCTGCTCGACACGCCACGCCTCCACGTCACCGCGACACGGCGTTCCCACCACCACCCAAAAGGTCCCCAGGATGGCAAATCTACTTTAATTAGCCTGCTAATTAATTTAAGGATCAGTTTGCTGAGTCAGGTGTCAACAAGTCTGAGGTTAAGTGAAAAAGTGCAAACAAACAGAAAGTAAGTGGTGGTGGGGGCAGGATGCTGTGTAGAGGAGTGTGGAGGACCTTCAGTGCTCAGACCCTCGATGGTTAGACCTTCTGTGCTCGGACCCTCTGTGCTCTGACCCTCCGCGGTTAGAGCCTCTGTGCTTGGACCCTCCATGGTTAGACCCTCTGTGCTCAGACCCTCTGTTCTTGGACCCTCCATGGTTAGACCCTCTGTGCTCAGACCCTCTGTTCTTGGACCCTCCATGGTTAGACCCTCTGTGCTCAGACCCTCCGTGCTTGGAACCTCTGCCCAGCTCTGCCCTGCTCAAGCTCCACACCACATGGCAGGTGTTTACTGCCCTAACCGGTGTGCCCCAGGGCAGGGCTCTACCTGCTACTGACAGATAGGAACCACAGGAAGCATATGGCTTCCCTCCTCTTGCCTGAAGTGACCCCAGCTAGCTGCTCAACTCCATACATATTGTGCATAATTCAGGAAGACGGTCCTCCGCTTCTGAAACCTTTGCCCTGCCCCATCCAGCCGGCGCCCCCTGGGGGCAGCGGGAGACGCATGCCCACCTGCTCCCCTCAAAGCCCAGGACTTAGGGGCGTGGACGGAGTTCTCCACCTGTAGACCGTGGCGTGCTTTACTCCAACATGCTCCCCTTACACAAGGCGTAGCGATGATTTATCCTGGATTTGTCTTGGCTCACATTATCACATAATAAAGTTCATTCATGTCGCCCGTGGCTTGGTTTTGGAGACGGCGAGAAGTTTCCATAACAACACTGACACCCCTTTCCTAGCAACGCCATCACTCTAAACGTTCCGGGTCTATTTTGAGGGAAGCAGATACAGACAAATGAACTAGGGTGGGTAATAAAAATGTATCAGTTCAGCCCAGCATAAAAGGGGCTTGCTGATGGAGACGCAGCATTAGAGAGCTCCAGGCAAGTACTGCAGGGAACAGCAGGACAGGAGAGGATGACGGAGCTACACATACAGGAACGAAGCCGAGTCTGGACCACTTTACTTGAGGAGTGCGAGTTTTAAAGTGGCATATCGGAATAACCACACTGAGAGCAACGGAAAATCATAAGGGCCTAGCCTCAGAAAACACACAGCTCTGCTACAGAGGCTAGTGAAGCAAAGGTCGGCAGAGCTGAAGGAACCACTGGAGGAGCAGCGCTTAGCTGGAGGAGGAGCAGGGGACTCAGCGGAGCACTGCTGCCTGTCAGCTGTCAGCCGCGTGTCCCCTGTGTGAGTGGGGGGCTGGAGCACGCTCTGTAGCTGGGCAGAGGCTGCCAAAGATAAACCGCGCGCAGCACATCACATCCCGGCCTGCCGCCTACAGAACAGAGTCCCCTGGCACCTCCCCTCGCTTCCCCATATGCCAGCACACGCCGCACTGCCCACCCCGCGTCGCTCCCGGCTCCGGAAAACGCATGCACGCACACGCACAAAAACAGTGGCCCTCAAAGTGAGGTCAGACCCAGACCAGGCCAGCGGCACATGCCCCCTCGCTCGTGTCGGAGCGAAACGGAGCGTGCTCAGTAACTCCGCCTCGGAGTGATCGCTCACTCGGCAATTAAAGGAGTGGGACAGAGCCACTGGGGTTCAGCCCTGAGTCACACGAAAAGACAGGACCCATCGCAGCCAGACCAGGGGGTCAGTCTACCTACCTGCCAGGAACCCAGAAGTCCCCAGACACCCCCAGACGCCCCCAGACACCCCCAGACACCCCTAGATGCCCCCAGACACATAGGCAATGTCCTAACGCTCACGGTGGCAGAGAAAGGAAAAAAGAAAGAGAAAATTCACAATGGCCGAAGCCAAAGAAAGCAGTCTGTGATGTAAGTTCGAGAGGACTTGGGAGAAAGCATGTGTGTGGGACAGCAGGATCAAGCCTGGTGTGTTTCTGTGTTTATCAAGCTGGGTTGGTTTCTATGTTTAGGGCCGTGTCTGGCGGGCTTGGCCACGTGCCCATCCAGCCGAGCGGAAGGGAAAGGAGGCACAGGAGCTGAGGAGGCTCATCAACAGAGTGAGCAGTGTGTGCGCCCATCTCTGGAATTCCTCCCCTGTCCCCTCCCCTCCTCTCCTCTCCTCTCCTCTGCTACCCTTCCTCTCTCGCCCGCCGCTCCGCGTCAAAGCTCCAGGCCACGGCACCTCCGGCTCGCAGCGCTTGCGTGAACGTGAACCCCCGCGACAGCTTTCACCTCGCACTGCCTCCCCAATTCAATTAGAGCGATTGAATCACAGATCCTTAATTAAGCCCTTTTAACGGCAGCGTGTGGCTTTTGGAGAGCTCCGGAGGAACCAGATTAGATGAGGAGCTGAGAGAACATATGAGGTGGAATTGGTTTAGCGCGCACCCCGCCACGAGGTGCGCGAGACGCCCGGCAAGGGCCGGGATTCTCGGGAGAGAGCGTCCGCCACTCCATCTGGGAACAGTGCTACAGGCAGGACGCGGAACAGCTGATGAGACTGGATATCTAGCTGAGAGGAGAGACCCGACGAACTTTCAGCTTGGAACGCAAAGAGGACGCTTTTGAAAGACTATGCAAAGTCATAGCCTTGATTTCAGCCATAACTGAATTTCGCTCAGACAGAGGGAAGCAGCTTGTATGTAATGCCAAGCTCTCACTGCTCTGAAAGGTAGACCTGACTGAAGTTCAACCGTGCCAACAGTCCAGGCAACACAGAGGCCTGGATATCAAGTTCATGACACAATCCCAAGTTCATAAGTTCATGACAGATGCAGAAGTAGGCTAGGCTAGAATAAACCAGGCTGGAATAAACCTAAATAAACCAGTCAGTACTTTTTAATCTAAAATTCCTCCATTAATACTCTATGAATGCTTTGAATAAATTCTGCAGATAAGTGCGACTTTATAAATAAATTCTTATTATAAAAAAGTTATTCTTTTGTGATTGTGGTCTACATTAAGAGTCATGTGGTTGAATAATGCACAGTACTGTACAGACAGTAATATTGAAATGAAAACGCCAAGTTGGCTATGTCTGTTTTTTTAAAATACAAAAATATAAAAATTTACAACAGATCAAATAAATAAATAAAAATAAATAAGCCTCGCAAAACATGACCATACGCTTTCTCAGCCAAAAGATTCATATGTAACAGTCCATTCAGAATGACTAATAATTCATTATGAATGATACACTTATTGTGTAAAAGCTCACTGATTCACAGCTCATACGGAGATCCTTCCATAGAGCAAGAGTGCAGAGGATCAGGTGCAAATCAGTGTTTTCCTCGTCTGCCTAGGGTGTTATACTCAACCTTCTCTCTCATGTACACACACACAAACACACATGCAGACATACAAGACTGTCCACACACACACACACACGCACGCATGCACGCACACCCACACGTACAGACATACAAGACTGTCCACACACACATGCACGCACACACGCGCATGCACACACACAACACACACACACACACACACACACACACAATCACCACCCTCCAAGAACACACACAATCGAGAGTTCACTCCAGAAGACCATGTGAATGTGGTGGAATACAGGCTTAGTTCCTCATTCACGCTTCCTGTGCTGTATCTGTGGGTTCTCTATTAGCTCGTCATGTGCTGGGTTTTCATAAATAAAGAGAACCATAGAAAAGCCCAGCCAGCCAATCACCTGCCCAGCAGTCAGCCTGCGTTGCTAATTGTGGACTACAGTGACTCTGGTTCCCCATCTGCTAACAGCAGAAGACACACGAACAAGGCGCCTTAGCATGCCTCTCCACTGTTCACCTGTTAGTTTGTGCACTCTCTCTCTCTCTCTCTCTCTGTGCTAATCTTGGA
Organism: Electrophorus electricus; assembly: GCF_041902795.1. Classification (NCBI taxonomy): domain Eukaryota; kingdom Metazoa; phylum Chordata; class Actinopteri; order Gymnotiformes; family Gymnotidae; genus Electrophorus; species Electrophorus electricus. Next base: position 11,980,393 of record NC_137520.1, on the reverse strand, counting down.
TGGAAAAGGAGGGGAAGATATTTTCCCTTTATTTCCTTAAATAAGATGGTAACGTACAGTATTTGCGGGAATACTGGAATAAAAGTGAGTGAGGTCGCAGGATGTTTTCGGTGTATGTGACTCTGGGTAAACAGGAAGTCTGCATGACGGGGTGGATCTCCCTTTCAACAGATGCAGCAAACACAGCTGTACTAATACACATACCCTCTTGGACATGAGAAAAGCCTGCAGTTCCTCTGAGGGCACGTTGACCATCTCAGTACACATTTGTATGTATTGGGAAGCAGCATATCATGAATACACACACACACACACACACACACACACACACACACACACACACACACACCCTTTCTGTCTCCCTGTCACCCTTTAAGGGAAGTCTGTCACACCTCTACTGAGGCGTGACATCCACATGCCAGCAACGAATCACATGGCACACATAAAGCCAGGAATTAAACAGGTCAGGAATTAATTCCATTTAATTAAAGAGAGCCATCAGTCAACACAAAGGGGCCCTCGCCTCTCCTTAAGCTCCATTCAGGAGTGCCACGAGCGCATGCAAGGCTCACTGCCTGGCTGCACTCAGCGCCGTCCGACTCAACCCGGCTCTTTCTTCCAGCTTTCAAAAAGCCGTTATGAGGCCACCGCTCGTCTGCGGCGGGAGAGCAAGGATGCGGCGCCGTGGAATGTTCCATGTAGTCGCCACAAACATGCAGCCTATATGTCACGTCCTTTCAGAGGTGCCTAAGAGCTCCGAATGTGTGCATCACAGCTGGAGGCTTCAAGGAACATTCTCCACAATCATGTCGAGCTTTTTCCTGCCCCAATGACATTTTAAGTGTGTCCCGCTCTGAAATCACCCACTCAAACGAGCGCCGCTGAACAGCAGTTCCTGCTGCTCTGGCCATAGTGAATTCATTATTTATTTCCTCGGAGTGGTTGATTACAGGGGGAGGTAATTTACGAGTCACTTCATTGCCAATTCAACGGGCACATCACCTGTAAATAATTGAAACTCTTTATGTCCATTTCAACCTCATCATCTCAATATCACATTAATACATCTCCTGGAGTCCTGGAGTCCTGAGGTCACACGCCAAACCTCTGGTAAACCATAAACAGAACTCTCTCCCATGTAACTTCACACATACACATAAACCCTATGACACACACACACACACACACACACACATACAGATTAAAAATTAATTCACACTGAATAGTGAGTAGCCAAAGAACAATTTGTTGACTGAATATTTCTCAATCGCAGTGAGACACATTACATATAGCATTATATACGCACTAGCACTATCAATCACCCACTCAATCGATCAAATGAATGGAGGTTTTCATACTGCTGAGAGAAGACACTTGATTCAAATTTGCAACTACAGTGGTGCATGCAAGTGAAATAATTTGCATAATTAAAACTGAGCTGAGAAATCATGTCAGTTTTAACATTTTCGGTTTGCTTGGCCTTGATGTAATATTCAAGTATAATATTAGAATAAGCTGAACCTGTCATATCCACGCAAGCATTTGTTTTCTAAGAAATGTAGGCTGAGTGGTGAAGAAACAGAAGCCAGATACTGACATGTGGCCTGATTCTTCATGACCCCAACACGAACCAGGACAATTGTCTGCTTCTATTGTAATTAAACTTTTGATAAACCTTGATTGCCATTTCTAACTTCATTAAAATCTGAAGCTATGAATATTAATTTTTCAATCTGAAATGGTGCTCACCTCGCTCTCCCTATCGCCCCATCAAACACATGCATACCAAAAAAGGAGTGAATAATTTATCAATTTGCTTCTTATACTTAAGACAATTAATTCAGTGATGCAAAATTAATCATGGGTAGTCCCTCTCTATCTGGTCCTGCATGCACTGTGAATGAAAGCTTGATGTCCTACTGTTTAAGCACCTAAGACATTAGTTAATACTCAACAAACCCTTCATCATAATCCTGAATTTAGCAAGTTGCATAATTGTGATGCACAAAATTGAAAAGAATCCAAGGTGTGTGTGCGTGCGTGTGTGTGTGTATGTGTGTATGCGTGCGCGTGCGTGTATGTGTACGTGTGTGTGCGTATGTGCGTGTGCATGTGTGTGTATGTGCGTGCGCATGTGTGTGTGCGTGCGTGTGTCTGTGCATGCATGCGTGTGTTTATGTGCATGTGTGTGCGTGCGTGTGTGTGTGTATGTGCGTGCGGGTGTGTGTGTGTGTGATAGCTGCCGTCGTATCCTAACCCAGCAGCAGTGGTCCTGGGTGTAACGGCCCGAGTGCCGCAGGGTGCGGAGCAGGACGCACAGACACCTTCAATGCAGACAGACGTTTATTGACGTATAACGCAGACAACGATGGCACTCACACATAACGCAATCAGTGAACACGGATACATATAACTAGCTCGAACAATGTGGATATTAACAAGGCAACATGAACGTATACGGTTAAGCATGGATACATATCAACATGAACAATGACCAACCCCGATGCACACACCAACAGGGGTTTAAATACACACAACATTAAACCAGGGGCAGGTGTGTGCTATTATGGGGGCGTGGTTACAAGCAATACAAAGTGGAGGATGGAAGGGGAGGGGAGCTTTCCGTGACACTGGGTGCAGCCCGGTCTGTTAGAGGGCCCATATAAACCTCTGATCCCTCTCAGGCTGTGCATGTCCACTCCATACAGTACTGCTGCATTCTCTCATTCAGAGAGTACACACACACGCACGCACGCGTCCACGCGTACATGCGAGCGGGTACATTTGAGTACATTTGCTTGCTGCTGCTGTGTGTGTGTGCGTGTGTGCATTGTGGGCCACCACATCGCTCTTCCTCTCTGGGCTAGCACATGGGCACACCGAGTTCTTCCTGTGTCTCTCTCCCCAGCTGGAGGTCCACAGACGGTGCACAGGAACAGGGAGTGCATGAGTGTATGTGTGTGTGTGTGTGTGTGTGTGTGTGTGTGTGTTTGTGTGCGTGTGTGTGTGTGTGTGTGTGTGTGTGTGTGTGTGTGTGTGTGTGTGTGTACAGAACTGCTCATGAATCACTCTGGAACCTGGCCAAGCCCTATTTTTCTCTCCTCCTCTTTACGTAACACACACCAGGCATGGCGTGGTGTGTATAAGGCGCGAGCAGGCCCCATGTGGGCGGGGCCTTTCCCTCTGCCACGCCCCCACACCATATCCCCCAGCCTGCTTGAATCCTCCCTTGCCTTCCCTCCGCTGGTGGGCGACACCACACAGTAACAGCAGAACGGCCTGGAGCCCAGCAAGCTAGAACCAAGATATTAGGGATGTCCACGGAAACACAGCCCAGTAAGGGAGGATCATGGGAGGGGAGTGAACCAGATGGAAGGGGGTGGGGTCGCACAGAAGAGAAGGTGAGCGAGCAAAGGAATGTCCTAAAATGATATTAAGAGAGTAATACAGTAGCGTGCGTGAGTGTGTGTGTGTGTGTGTGTGTGTGTGTGTGTAAGGGGGCCTACTGCTCTGAGAGTAGTCCATGCTCTGGCGCGTCTCTCTCTGTGTCTGGCTCCGTCCTGCTCCTGGGCTGAGCTGACAGGCAGCCAGTGCCGTGGGCACCGGTGCAGAAGCCCTAATTGAATTAAGACTTTATTACTGCGCTGCAGTGGCAGCACTTCTCTGCATTCCGGCCCGCTTGGCTGACACTTTCTCCTTGAACACCTGCTTGACATCAGCTTCCCTTCCACTCCTATTTATTCAGTCGTCCCTTCAACCAGGCTCCTTGCTGTCCGCTGGTCCAGCCGGCCTCCCGAGAACGGGGCCCAGGGCTCGACACACAGGCCCTGGCCACTGGAGGCCACACAGGCAGCCGTGTGGCTGAAGTATTGCACACTGTTCAAGTGCAGAAGAGGGGCGAAGTGTGAACAGCGCTAATGGCAGACTGAAACACTGGCTACCCTACAGAAGCCGTTTGGCAAAACAAACTGCACAAATTGTCATTATTATTATTATTATTATTATTATTATTATTATTATTATTGATGAGGCAGCTGAGGCTGAAGTCTGAGAGTCCAGTCCAAGCTGAGCAACTTGCTGGACGAGCTCTCTCACTCAGCTCCGAATAACTGCCGGCCTTTTTCAAGCTGTCAGCTGTCTCCAGCGTTGCCGGGGTTTGTTTCTATCCACTCCCCTCTTCTGACTCGTTCCTCTTCATTCTTCTCCTCCCTCCCACCCTCCTCTATCCATCTTCCTCTCCTTTGCTTCCCCCTGTACTCCTTTAACCACTTCTATCATAACAATCTCTGTTCCATTCCCTCTGCTTTCCTCCTCTCCGCCTCTCCATATTTCCATTTTCCGGCGTGCTCCCGCTACTCCGGCACGGCGCTCCCTCCCGGAGCCGTTCTTCCCCTGCTCCTCCGCCCTGCCGTTCCTCCGGGCCTCTCTCCACCCCCCCGAGGTGCTAGGCCAGGGGGCCTGCGTACAGCCTGGCTGGCCTCGCTCAGGGTCCCCCCTGTGTCCCGAGAGGCTGGTTGGGTGGAGGGACGGAATGCCGTGTCTTTGGAGAAGGCAGGAGAGGCGTGGGCGTGTGCGGGATGCAGGGGGCGCTCCTTGGCATCCACCAGGTGTCTAAAGCGTTAGACACAAACCCAGCCGGACCCCCCCCCCCCTCACACACACATCCCCCCACCTCAGCAGACACCTGCCCGAGGAAGCAGACGAGGTGACAGAGCCGCTCACGCTGTGCGCAGCTTCTGCAACACCCAGACGTACAACATGAACACATGCAAACAGCCTGGTCACAGGGCATGCTCTTAAAACAGGAAGACAATCGAGCAGTCGCACGGGACCCCCCCCCCCCCCCCACACACACACACACACTCAGAAAAGCGTGCCTACACACAAGCACAGTATTCATTTATTAACTTTATGGCTTTGTGTGTGTGTGTGTGTTGTCATCGCTGTGGCCCTGCCTCTGGGATGGCAGTGCTGCAGTAGGTTTTAATAAAAGCTGTGTCTTTGGGAGGGCTCTGCTGGGAGCTGGGGAGAGAGAGAGAGAGAGAGAGAGAGAGAGAGAGAGAGAGAGAGAGAGAGAAAGCATGGGAGAACGAGAGAAAAAAGAGGTGTAGTGCACTGGGGACGAGGGGGTTGCTGACTCCAGTGTCATTGCAGGTCCTCAGAGGAGAGCACTTATTGTTTGATAGTTTCAATATACAGGAGCAGCAGCCAGCTCGACAGGGAGCAGAGTGCTCACCCCCTCGCCTGCTGCTCTCCTCTACCCACTCTCTCTCTCTCTCTTCCCCCCCTCTCTCTCTCTCTCCCCCTCTATCGCTCTCTCTCCCTCTCCCCCCCTCTCTCTCCTCCACCTTCTCTCTCTCTCTCTCCCCCCCCTCTCTCTCTCTCCCCCTCTATCGCTCTCTCTCCCTCTCCCCCCCTCTCTCTCCTCCACCTTCTCTCTCTCTCTCTCTCTCTCTCTCTCTCTCTCTCTCCCCCTCTATCGCTCTCTCTCCCTCTCCCCCCCTCTCTCTCCTCCACCTTCTCTCTCTCTCTCTCTCTCTCCCCCTCTATCGCTCTCTCTCTCTCTCCCCCTCTATCGCTCTCTCCTCCACCTTCTCTCTCTCTCTCTCTCTCTCTCTCTCTCCCCCTCTATCGCTCTCTCCCTCTCCCCCCCTCTCTCCTCCACCTTCTCTCTCTCCCTCTCTCTCTCTCCCCCTCTATCTCTCTCTCTCTCTCTCTCTCTCTCTCTCTCTCTCTCCCCCCTCTCTCTCTCTCCCCCTCTCTCTCTCTCTCTCCCTTTCCCCCCTCTCCTCCACCTTCTCTCTCTCCCTCTCTCTCTCTCCCCCTCTATCTCTCTCTCTCTCTCTCTCTCTCCCTCTCCCCCCCACCTTCTTTCTCTCTCTCTCTCTCTCTCTCCCCCTCTATCTCTCTCCCTCTCTCTCTCTCTCTCTCTCTCCCCCTCTATCTCTCTCCCTCTCTCTCTCTCTCTCCCCCTCTATCTCTCTCTACTTCCTCCCTCTTTCTCTCTTCTAACCTCCTTCTCACAAGCTTTCAGCATATATAACCAATCCTGTGTTTCTAACTTCACAGCCGACACACAATCCACAAACACAGAGTCAAGGAGGCCATTTAGTCTACTCCATCCTCTAAACGCCATCCTGGATTCATGCTTACTCTTTGCTTATCTAGCGTTAATTTGTAGAACGACATCCGAAACACCTGTTCACACGCACAGACAAAATGTTAATATCACACTACACTCCAGCCAAACAGTGCAATTCCTGTTTATTATACTGTGATGATAGTTGGGCTCTTGTGTTTCAGAGCACAACAGGAACTTGAGGCTAGTGTGGTTTTACCTCGAGAAAATAGAAGAGTCCGTTCAGATTAACAGTACATTTGTTCGACTCGACAGGATAAGTGAAAAGCTCGAGCCGCCCTGTTCTCTAGGCTGGGGTGGAAACCTTCTCTCAACCTTTTATTTATTTATTTAAACACTGCAGTGTATGAATGGCGTGTGTGCTTTGCCCTGTACTTCATGTAAGTATTAAGGTTTGGTATTCCATTGGCAGTATTGCAGGACCAGACAAGGGTTTGAACACGTACACTTTGTTTATTTTTAATATTTTCTGTATTTTGGTAAAAAATTGTGAAGCAATGAAAACAATGAAATAACACATACGTGATTATGCTGTGTTAAACAAATGTTATGAGTGGCCACCATTTCATCTCTTAACCAGCTGCATGAGCCTCCTTGAAGAAATCTGAATAAATGCTCACATATGCTGACCGCTCACAGAGTGAATGACTAAAGTTCTGCATTTAAACTATTTGACAAGGGCCTGTTTAAAGTTAAAGGTTTTTTTCATCACATTAAAAAAAAAAATTAATATACTTTACCTTTGGAAATCAATTCATACTTAGGTTATCAACTTTCACTACTTATATTTCTTTTAGAAACAAATTTAATAGCCCATTACAGTAAAATGCCTTTACGACAATGTTAAGTTAGGTGTGACCAAAGGTGTGTTTTCACTAGTACTGTATTTCAAGATGTCTTCTGAAGTCCACACACTTGAAACCTGAGATGCTGAAAGACACGTGATCCAGTCCAATCACCCACATTTGTTGGTATTTTTTGTCATTGATAAAGGTATTAGTAACACACTATTAAAATAACATAGCAATATAATAGTAGTGTTATGCAGTGAAGAACGTGGTCTCAGCTAATGTTGTTAAATAATGAATATGCTAAATGAATCCAGAAGAAACTGTAAAGCAGGCTATCTATTCCCAGTGCTTGGTGGATATTACAAGTACAAGCTAACCACAACTGTTTCTACTAGAAATAAATTAAGAAATTATTTGTATTATAAATAAATTTAGGGCTACATTTTACAGTAACAGGTATGAGAATACAAAGAACTGAAGAGGCTTATATAGGAGCCACATGTGTTATTAATTGCGCTTCTTTGCTAAATAATATCCCCAAATGCAACTACTGACATCCCCTGACACATGAGTTCAAATTTGTAATCATCATAAAACAAACAGCTACAACACTAAACCCAGGATCTACGGTGGCCAGCGCCTGCCTCTGTGTGTATGTATGTGTGTGTGTGTGTGTGTGTGTGTGTGTGTGTGTGTGTGTGTGTGTGTGTGTGTGTGTGTGTGTGTGTGTGTTGACGAAGCCGCACTGGGTT
>NC_137520.1:11962711-11967711 GCF_041902795.1 Electrophorus electricus | reverse complement strand
AGGAATTAAGATGTAATGATGAGAAGAAAAAACAGAAGGGAAAAAAAAGTGAGATTGTTGCGAGTTAAACCGCATCACTTCAAATCCACGTGTCTGACAGCAATCGCACCGCGTCGACAAAGTGAACAGGAGTGAAACGCACTCCGTTTGTGCGATGGTGACAGCTCACAACCGTAATATGCTGTTGACAGTATGAGGGGGAAAAGTTCACTCTCTCGTGATCTTTTCACACAGAGGAGTTTCTAAGAGAGTCTGTCAGTCTCATGCAAAACATACTGAAAAGACAAAATATTAATACTGAAAGTAACACAAGTGTGACAGTAGTGGCATCATGTGCCAAAGTTTGCATATTAGTACATCGCAAAGTTTTTCAATATCTTTTGATTCTCTTAAATAATTCACTTATATAATCACCCCCTCTGATGATTTCATTTGAAACACTGAGTCGATACGGTCATTTTCTCGCAGATTTGGTTAGGTAGTTTCGTCAAATAATCCAAATAAATTGCACTGTAGTCTGTATGCTCCATATATCTAAGGATTTTAGCTTACTGATCTTATTAAACAATAAAAAATATCATTAAATATAATACCAAACATGCAACCAAAACATGTCAGTGTCAGGCATGGCTCACAGCAGTGCACACTACCGGGCAGTACCAGCGTTTCTGAGGCGTCGCTCTGGCACACTGGGCACTGGAGCCATCCTGTAGGGGAGCTTCAGGGGCACAGAGATGCCAGGCCTGCCAGTGACCGTGCCAACATCAGCACTACTGCCAGCAGCATCACCAGTGCGGGCGCCAACGTCATGCTAGTGTGCAGAGGCGCTCTGGCCGGCTATCCTCCACATGCTGGGTGGGGGGGGGGGGGAGTTTACATGACATGAGATGGCAGAACACGGAAGATCAGGCCTGCTGTGCAGAACCAGAGGGCAGGCTGTTCTCTCCAGCAGTGGCACACGCGCCTGGTCCTGGCAAACAGGCTGGGAGGGAGTTTCCACGTTCCATACAGGATGAGGAAAGGGTCCTTGCAGATCTGATGAAAGGTTTTTTTTTTTAGTCTCTGCAAAAGTAGCACCTGACATAAATACTTGCGGAGCACTGCGCAGAAGAAGGGGATAATCCACACAAGGCTAAGGGAGAGTGTAAATTAGAAGGAACAGAAATTGCAAGGAGAAAAAACCCACCGTGAGCCTAGAGATTAGTGTTTTTAGTAAAGATGCATTATTCATTAGTAAACTCTCCGACTGAAGAACTGAATACAGAAGCTTTTAATATGTGTGGGAAATGAAGCAGACAGAGGCACTGGGATTCTGCTCATGAACAGCGTTAATGGGCCCTGGTGCTGGGCTCCGCGTCAGTGCGGCGAGCGAGAGAGTGCCGGGGGCCAAGATCCTTCTTTGACCTTGACATCCATTAGAGACCCACCCTCCACCACCAGCAGCACCACCACCAGCGCCGGCAGCTGCACCGCTTCTTGCATTAGAAGTCAACGCACCGACCTCCGCGCTGCAATAGCGAGAGGGGAGCCCTGGTCCGGTAAACAAACGCTCGGCCCGGCCCTGCCGCTCTGCTCTCCTGCTCTCCAAACAGATGTTTGAGGGTTAGTCCAAACCCCTGATCAACCATAAAGGTGCAATCACCCTACGGCGAGAAAACGAACAAACACAGACGTGGTGCCATTAAACAGCTGCAGGAGACAAAGTTTCCTTGGTGCTGTAATGAGGTGGGTGGATGGTGGTGCACTTTCACGTTGATTTGCCAGTTTGTCAGGAGCAGGCAACTGATCATTGATGGAGCATCAAAGGCCAGCAGTTGTCAACTGTCTGTGAACTCTAGACTGCTCAGGAAACCCTCGCAACATTAAAGAGTCCGAACACACAGACTCTCTCTCTTTCCCTGTCTGTCTGTCTGTCTGTCTGTGTCTGTCTCTCTACCTCACTGCTCACAAGCTTCTCAATCCATGCAGTCTTTGGACATTCTAGGCAGGCATACAACAGCCATCTGATTATTAAGAAACAGTCACATTTACAAGCACTATGCACAAAGTGTGTGCAGGAGGAATAGTGATTCAAACAAGGGAAATCCTAAAACAGGAGCGTGCCACTGAGCTGCCTGTGTGTGCAGGCTTCGCTTCAAACCTCTGTTCTTGCATTACTGCTAAGAAAATGAAGACTTTGACAAGGGGGTAGTCGGCAAAATCCATGTATCAGGGGCTTACATCAGAAAAGCTGATTACAGAAAAGTGCTGTCTCTACCCGCACCTGTTCAAAATACTCTTAATATGCTAAACAGTGTCACCTCTACAAGGAGATCCAGCAGTCATCAAGCAGGTCTTTTTCTCTTCTGCCTTCTTCCCCTGCCTGGAATGTCATTTTGACATGTCATTTCCCAAACGCTCCAACGAGGGCCTTTCAACGGCACGCCTTCGTTACACTTTGAGAGATGCGCTGCCGAACGCATTCCGGCCAACAACATTACCAACGCGCTTTTCACTCAGATTGTCATTCCTCGTGCTGGCAAAGCGAGCAGGCCTGCGAGGATGCATGCCTGCGAGGATGCATGCCTGCGAGGATGCATGCCTGCGAGGGAGCGTATGGGAGTTTAAAAGGAAACAGGATGCAGAGGCATCTCCCTTTCAGAGCGGAGCAGAAACAGACCGGGCAAGGGAGGGGGCGTAGCTTAACGCTCGGCCTCCACCGGCACTCCAAACGGGAAGAGGTGGCTGTGGGCGTCTGGGATGCATAAGCCGGGTCAGTCTCGCCCTGCCCAGCCCGCCATCCCATAACCCATTTGGGTGTGCGAGTCACCAGTCAGACGTTCGATGAGGGAGCCGGATGTTGCAGCAGCAAAACTCCACCTACCCCCTGTGTTCCTGAAGCAGCCAAACATCCACCCGCCCCTTGCGTACCTGTGGCAGCAAACCCTCCACCCAGCCCTTGTGTGCTTGCGGCAGCAAAACCTTCATCTGCCCCCTGTTTTCCTGTAGCGGCAAAATCTCCACCCGGCCCCCCGTGCACCTGCGGCAACGGCACCTCCACCCGCCCCTCATGTTCCAGGCTGACCCACCAAATGTCTGTTTGTCGCCTCTTTTGATGGCTTGACTGATGTCTGTGAGGAAACGTGTTAAGAGGATCAAAAGTGATCAGTTGAAACAACTGTAGCTGTTCCATTAAAGGAGGAGATAGGTTACTCTTTGGCATTATCTCAGCGGGAATCAGACACCTGTCTTTAAACACCATCCATAATGACTCCCCCCTCCCAGGAGCCGGCGAACACCGGCAGGGAAGCAGGGTGAACATCCTTCGAGAGCTCCACCGCGCCATTTGAATACTAATGCGCCGTTATGTCTGATGCAGCACTTTTACACTGTTTCATTTGAAGATCTAACCACCGTTTTGAGTACGGGGAGGGAAAAAAAAAAAAAAAAACAGTACCAGAAAATAAAAAGTGACATTTAAAAAAATGATCAAATAGGTTCATCATCGCGGTGTGCAGCTTCATGAGTAGCATATATGTCAACCTCATTCTTTCAACCCACACTGGATTTCACTTCTCCTCGACGTGTCAGTGAGGCTCTGTTCCCAGAAGAGCACTGCACTGAAACCCACTTTCATGCTCCCTGCTATGTTAGAGAGATTCCAATAAGACCCAGATCTGCTAGAGTCATAAAGTGGGCTAGAGAGGGCTTTTTAAAACATAAGATAAATGCACTTGAAAATAGACCTGAGCACGAAGGATACTTGTTTACTTTTTATATATCATTGTGGGTAGAAGGAAAAAAAAATCCACAGGCCTGCAAAAAAAAAAAAAATAGGACAGAGGAATTGGCAGCTTGTGTGTATGCGCAGATACGGCGTGGTCTGAAATGCTGTTGGCGCACGCACTCCGTGCTGTATATGAGTGTGACCTTGCCCTGTACTTCAGAGCAGGAAGTGGGGAGGGGGGACCTCTTCCCAGGATCCCTCCCTTCACTGGAGAGTGAGGTCATCTGATATTTCCTCCAGGGCAACCCATGAAACCAACCTGGCCGGGGAAGGGGGTAGAGTGGGGAGTGTGGAGGGAGTGCTATCCAGGCATCCCTCAGGGCAAACAGAAACGCAATTCGGCATAAGAGAGAGAGAGACTGCAGGGTGGGACAGTGAGGAAATCCGAAAAATATGGAGAGATGAGACGATAAATGGGGGGGGGGGGTTGGTCATGGCTTCAGGAGGAGAGGGAGATGGGAGGATCCGTAAAGGTCAAAGGCCTCAGAATCAGGCGCCGAGCCCTCCGCCTGCAGCCGCGCTCATTAGAAATGAACACGTACGTGTGCTATGCAGGAAGCAGGACAGGAGCCGCACATCTAACGCCGACTCCTGATGCCAAAGCACAACCGCAACGCCTCTCTCATTTAAAATCGCCTTCTTTAATTCAAGATCTTCTTCATCCTCATGTCACTCCTGCGTCACCGTTGCTGAGTAAACCTTTGAGCTCTGTCTCCATAAAGCTTTGGAAATGTGCACAAACTTTTAAAAAAGAAAGAAACCGAATTTAAATTCTTCAAAAGAATCATTAGTTTGTCTGCTGTTTTACGAAGGCACAACGAAGGGGGGTCGTCTACGCCGAGAGCAGGGGCTTGTGGACCAGAAGGACACACGGCCTTGGGCGCAGGAGGGGGCAGAGCGAAGACAACAATGGCACTCTGCCTTCCAACAGCTGTGGTTGGCATCTGCTGGCATGGCATGGCGTGGCTCGACGAGTCCCCGGGCAGGGTTAAAAGGCTCTCATTTCCACCATCTTGGACATTAATCTGGGTGGCGACCGTCTCGGGGCCTGCTCGGGGGGTACATTCACCACAGGCTCCCCGCAGCCGGCTGGTCACTGCCGTCCGATACCCACGATGCCCTCCGCCTTGCCTCAGGTTTTGCCCCCCCGACCCGCTGACTCAACAGAAAGTGCCAGGACGGGAATGCTTCGAGCCCATTTGCGGGACGGAGGGAACCCTGTCAGCATGGCGGA